>NC_133133.1:158888322-159035822 GCF_048418815.1 Hemitrygon akajei
CACATGGGCTTCATGCGGCCGCTCGGTTTCCTCCCACTTTCCAAAGACATACTTAGTGAGTATGTCAGCATATCATGTTGGCGTTGGAAACATGGTGACACTCGCCCTGCACAATCCTCACTGGCTCGACTTGACAGAAACAATGCATTTCACTGTATGTAGGAGAAATAAAGTTAATCTTTACCCTTAATTAGTCTTTAAAAAATATTGTCAGCATTTCCATGGACACAAGAGTCCCTAGATATACGATATTACATAAAATAGGTTTATTGAGCTAGACAGCATGGAAATAGGCCATCCATCCCGACTTTCCCAAGCTGCCTGCACTAATTCCATGTGCCTGCATTTGGTCCACGTTCCTCTGAGTCAGTCCTTTCCGTGTAAGTGTCTCTTAAACATTGTCATTGTTCTTATGTGTGTGCGTTGGTCAGATGTTCATAATCTGGGGAGATCCAGTATGAGTTTTCCTTTCCTTTTCCTCCTCAGAGGTCACTTCCTACCAACCACAGCACCTGCCGCCTTTACTGCTAACACTTATGAATCGCATCGTTCTTTTTGGTCTTTTCTCTGACCATAACACCCAGATCATCTCTTCACCCAATTGCCCAGGTCACAAGTCATCCCGGCCTGTCCCTTCCTTCAATCTCAAACCTCCCTTTGACTTTCCTCAATTAGAGTGGATGTAGAGAGGGTGTTTCCTGTGGCGGGGCAGTCTGAGATCAGAGGACACAGCCTCAGAATCGAGGGACATCCATTCAGCACTCAGGTGAGGAGGAATTTCTTTAAGCAGAGAGTGGTGAATCTGCAGAATCTGATGCCACAGGTAAGCTGTGGAGGCCAAGTCATTAGGTATTTTTAAGGCTGAAGTTGATAGATTCTTGGTAAGTCAGAGAATGAAAGGTTATGGGGAGAATCAGGAGATTGGGGCTGAGAGGGAAATGGATCATCCGTGATGAAATGGTGGAGCAAACTCAGTGGGCCAATACTGCTCCTATAACTCTCTGCCACGTCCAAAATGGGAGAAGATTACAGAAATTCATTCCTGCACAAAGCCCCATGATGCCTGGATTGTACAATGTCCAGCACGTCCGCAGTGGAGCAAGCCAAGACTGAACCACAAAACTAATCTTGCCAATGCACATGGCACCATGAGGCAGCGCGGTAGCATAGCAGTTAGCACATCGCGTCACCAATCACCAGTCAGACTTCAATTCCCATAAGGAGTTTGTACCTTCTCCCCATGACCTACAGTTGCATCTCACATTGCAACAAAGATGCACGGATTAGCATTAGAGAGTCGTGGGTGTGTTATGTTGACTCCAGAAGCGTGGCGACATTTGCATGTGGCCCAGCATAATCCTGACTGATCTGATTTGACACACATGATGCTTTTCACTGTTCGTTTCAATAAGAAAGAAAGTGGCAGCGCGCGCGGCCACTCCAGGAATGAATATCTATTATCTGTAAGTAGGGGCCGTGCACAATCCTGATTTGATGGGGACAGACATGAGAAGCCCAGAGGAACATCTGGTGAAACTCCTGACATACCTGTTTCGCTGCCGCTGCTACTGTGCAATCGAAAAATCTCCGGAGAGGAAGGCCTGTTGCTTGGCGGCCGGGGCCGGGGTCAAAGCGCTCGGCAGAGATGGTGCTCGGTGTTGGAGGGTTGGTCGGAGGCTTGAAGCTTTTCGGACGGACTCAGAGTTGACGGTGGTCGGATGTTTCCAGAGGCTGCATCGGGAAGCTTTGCGGCGCTGGAGGTTCATGGCAAGAAGTGTTCTTCTTCCTTCTACCGTCTGCATGAGATGGTGGGCTATCGAGGAATTTGAGACTTTTTTTTACCGTGCCCACGGTCTGCCCGTATCAAATTATGGCACTGCTTTGCACTGTTGTAACTATATGTTATAATTATGTGGTTTTTGTCATTTAGTCTTGGTCTGTCTTGTGTTTTTGTGATATCATACTGGAGGAACATTGTATCATTTCTTAATGCATGCATTACTAAATGACAATAAACAAGGACTGAGTGTCCTCACAATCTAAAATCTAAATATGTGACAAAAATAACATTTGTCTTTATGATTTGGACATTTTTAATTTAAACCCAGCCAGAGTCATTACCCTAATCATTCTTGGGCTCATTGACTTACATTGGATCCTAAGTGGTTTTGTCTGAGATTTAAAATCCTCATTCTTATTTTAAGTCCCTCTAAAAATTCTCTCCTCTCTTTTTCTGTACCCTTGAGTTGTTACCTCTTCGAGAACCTTGTACTCTGGCCTCTTAATCATCTCAGTTTTAATTGGTTTATCACTGCTGGCTATACACTGATCTGCTTCTGCCTCAAGGTAGCTAACCACTCTCTCATTCCATCTATCGTTTTTTTTTCTTTAGTAATGACCTTGGGAGGTTTTGCTGCATTGATGATGCCATGTAAATGCAATGTCAGGTTTACAGCATCTGCAGTTTTCCTTTTGGACTAAATAAAGTCAAATTTCTCCAGCTATGTTAGGAATATAATCAAAGCTCCATTGACTAAAAACGCTTTGCCATCGTAATATCAAGTCAACAGATTAACGTTTAGAGGCAGAGAGAAAAACATCGATGGGCCATATCATACACTTAGCAAAGCTCAGGATGTTGGATGATTCTAAACGTGTCACATACCATTTGTGGAGAGAAATGGACATGTGGCATTTTGGATCAAGACCCTTCACCTCACCAGAATCGTCAAATGCTGAGCCTAGATGACTTCCTAAGTGCTAATCTATTGCTCTTAGAACTTTGTAGCTCTGTATTTTTTCAAAAAGAAGTACCGCATTGTCATTCTCATTCTTTGAAATTGAGTTTTGCGAATAATATTGATTTTGTTTCCAACAGTGGTCTTTTGGTGTACTGCTGTGGGAGCTGATGACGCGGGGAGCACCACCTTATCCCGATGTCGATTCATTTGATGTCACTGTTTACTTGTTACAAGGCAGAAGGTTGCTGCAACCTGAATACTGTCCGGATTCGCTGTAAGTAGATTGCTCGGAGTTACGACAGGTGTTTGATGTTGTGGTGTTCACCAAGCTTGGCAAATGACTTACAGATGCTTCATCACCCGTCGAAGATGACATCCTCAGCGTGCAGTTGCTGGTGTTTCTCTCCGGGATTGCTGGCGTTTATATAGCTCTCCCCCTTCTCCCCTCGATCGCTTGCCTCGGTCCTGATTGGCTACCCCTACATCTGACCTTTGAATTCTATTGGCCCACATTTCTTTTGCTCTTAGGGGTTCATAGATGGTGTCTATTCCTAAATGTTTGTTTATCAGAAGAGAACCATGCTTCTAAAAATTATTGTGTCTGCTTTGTGTTTGCCTGCATCAGAACCTCTGTGGTGTCCCAGTTAAAGTGATGTCCTTCTCAGTCTTCATTATTAAAGGAAATATTTCATATTTGGATGTCAGAAGAAGCTTGAGCTTAAGAGTTTAAGGAGATTTGGTTTGTCAACTCAAACCTTTGAAAACCTACAAATGCACCGTGGAGAGCATTCTAACTGGCTGCATCACCGTCTGGTTTGGGGAGAGGGTGGGGCTACAGTTGCAGAAACTTGTCAGATTAGTCAGCTCCATCATGGGTACCAGCCTCCATAATATCCAAGACATCTCCAAGGAGCGGTGTCTTAGGGAGGCAGAGTCCATCATTAAGGACCCCCACCATCTCCAAATGCCCTCTTCGTACTGTTACCATTGGGAATGAGGTACAGAGGCCTGAAGGCACACACCCAGTAACCCAGGAGCAGCTTCTTCCCCTCTGCCATCTGATTTATAAATAGACATTGAACCCATGAACGCCACCTCACTACTTTTTTATTTCTGTTTTTTTTTGCACTAATTTTAGCTTACATTAATATATATTGTATATAATATATATATTTTATATACACACACACTAATGTAACCCAGTTTGTTTCTCTATACCTATTTATCATGTATTTCATAGAGCTAACAAATTTCACAACATATGCCGGTGAAATTAAATCTGATTGTGAGCATTGTGCATTGCATCTGTTCACTTACGTTTTCAGAACATTAATTCGTTTTCTTCCCTCATTACAGGTATGCAATAATGCTAAAATGTTGGAACCCAAAGCAGGAAATTCGGCCAACATTTTTGGAAATTGTTTCAAATCTGTCATCAATTCTTTCCACGATTACTGGAGATCACTACATACAGTTAAATACAACCTATGTCAACCTAAACAGTGGATTCCCCTATCCACCCATTTATTCATCTCAAGACAGTGAGGACAGAGATGCCCATGCATGATGGAAGGCGGGGTTTCTGGAAAGGATATTTTATCAGCAGACGAATGCAAGAAATCTGTTCCAGCCATTACAAGGGAGAAGCCCTATATTAAATGTGCTGCTGGCTCAACGGTATCAACTGTGATGAACTCTGCAGAACGAAGTGACAGAGATGAACTCCAGTTAAAGCTGTCTGCCATTGCTGAGAAATGAACCCCCTCTCCCCCAAAGAAGAACAAAGATAAAGTTCTGCTCGTACCCCACCAGTTTTCCATTCAACACGTTGTCTTTCCCGATTTCCACCACCTTCAACATGATGCTGCCACTGGTAATATCTTCTCTCTTTTTTTACATTCCACTGGGACCACTTCCTTCCTGACCCCTGTAACTGTCCATTCACCTCTTCTTTCTCACCATTCAGGGACCCAAACAATCATTCTGCATGAAGCAGCACATCACTTACTCTTCTCCCACCCGAGTCAGTCTTCACAATGTGGCTCTCACTGCCTCGGAGAAACCGAAGCCAGACCGGCTACTGGCAGAGCAGACTGTCTGCACTCAGTCTGTCAGGAGATGTCCTGAAGTTCCTGTTCCATTCTCAATCCCAACCCTTTTCCAAACTGCTGCCTGCCACCTCCTCCACTGCCACAGTGTAAACCAGAAGAACAACATCTTGTCTGCTTTCCAGGCACTGGAATGAACAGTGAATTAATTTTCTAACTTATGGTAAACCTCTGTCATCATTTACCATTACCATGCCTCTGCCCCTTGGTCACCCCATTTCTTCTAAATGTCTGACTGACAGTTGAAACTCATATTCCTCACCATTGGCCCTCCCCTCTCACCTGCCAACTTGTACACCTTCCCCTCTCCCCACCTTCTTATTCTGGCTTCTTCTCCCCTCCTTTCCAGTCCTCATGAAGAGCCCTGGCCCAAAACATCTACTGCTTACTCCTCTCCATAGATGCTGCCTGACCTGCTGAGTATTTTCCATGGGTTACCCCTTTCTAAACCTATCGCCATTTGTTGTTCTGCCTTGAACCTCTCTCATTTCCCCGAACTCTGTTTTGAAACCTGTGAGGACCTCCACTGCGGTTCTGATGCAGGGTCTCGACCATCCCTTTGCCTCACAGGTGCTGCTCAGCCCACTAAGTCAATCCAACAGGTCGTTATGTCCTCCACATTTCAGTATCTGCAGTCACTTGGCTCCACCACCTCCTCCCCACCCAGTTCTGAGGAAGGTCGATGAGTTCATCGATGAGTTCTCTTTACCCAGATGCAGCTCGGCTGGCTGAGTTCTTTCACCATTTCTGGTTTTATTGTTGTCATTGGGAATCTTGTCCGTAGCTTCTGCTGTAGAATAAGGCTGTTCTGTGGACTGCAGGAGAAAAAAAAAAGTCATGATAGATCTAAAGACAAGTTCCATCCTGAAAATTTAATGGAGTGTTCTATTTTTTTAATAAAGATAGGTTTATTTTTAATTGATTAACCATCAATAGCAACAGTAAAACTGGACCATGTTATTATTGTGTACAAAACCTTTTATAAATTAATGCTTTTTCTTAATTTCATGCATCATCTGTGTACCTCTGTTAATGAAATATACTTGTTCTCCCAGGATCACTAGTAATGCATTGTTTTTTCAGAGTCCAGTGAAAGTGAGATGTTAAATAACCACTGTGGTATATGCAATCTCCTGTTTCTGCAATTTACTGTATCTAGTATTAAATTATTAAATACAAAACAGTTGCTCTCAATGTGAAAATATATATAAACAATTAACAAATGCACAGATCATTTGCATCTCAATGGTTTAATATTTTGGGAGGCTAGGTTTTTTTTTCTTTGGAGGCTATATAGATAGGCTGTGAGCCGGACATTTCTAAAACCCCATAAAAATATATTTGCTTAAACAGCACAGAGGAGGCTTTTCCCCCACAAGTCGATTGTTCCAGTATAGCATGCAAACATTGGAGGTGAAAATCCTGATGCTTCTGTGACCACACATTAAGCTTAACTAATGTCAGTGTCCACCTGTTGAAACCGACCACAAGCAGATAACACACTGTATGTCTCAAAGGGCAGGTGGCCAATGAATCCAACAATTGTTGGAAATGATTGTACAGTTTGAGGAGAGCACAAGGCTGCCATAGCACCATGGTGCATACCCCACTTCATTCTAATACACCTTAGGAGTCCTGAGAGTGGGTATGGTCACTGGAGGGCCCAGGGAGCCCTTACACAGAAATGGTGACCTAACAGATCAATGTCCAGAATAATAGCTGAAGAACTTGCTCCAAGAAATGTAAGATCATGGATACTTCCTCAAAGGGAGCAGAAACATGGACAAACTCGACCTGAAAACCCAGACACGTCCTCACTCACATGCTCTCCACTTGGAGACCTACTCAACCATGCCAGCCGCACACTCGGTTACGTGCTTCCTTGTCCCCGGCAACAGGAGCGACACTCAGCCGCGCACACTGCAGGGGTGGTTTCTGAGAATGCTGACACAGCTCAGGGCGCTATGCAACCTGAGGATGTATGGGTGTATCATCACCACACATTCCGGTGCCAATTTAGCATGTTCCCCTTGTCAGTGGAGCAACACAAGCAATGAAAACAACAGCAACAGCATAACAAGCCCATGTCCTCCCTCCTTCCTATCCATCCACCCAGTCACACATATAGACAGTCCTCCAACCTCAGGACAGGCTGCTTCGGGCCTCTGATTTCCCCAGAAGACTCACAGACTGAAGACTTTGGCCATTGGGCTACAACTTCCAGAACCACCCCCGACTTTGGGTTTTAATCTTCGGCATCAACCCAGAGACTCACGAGTGATGGGACGCTGAACTCCAGGCCTCATATTCCAGACTCACTAATTCACCACCCTAGGGGTTCGCCAGCCCTGATACCTCCAACCCGGGAACTCGCCAACCTGGGGCGACTGGCCGATCTGGCAGGCCACCAGTCTCCATCCTCTCAGGTCTTCGTCCGGCCCAACATCCATCCACTGATGTCCGACGCCACTGGCCTTCAAATGCAGAACACAGATCATGAAGCAGAGGCCTGGTCTCCAGCCGAGCCTCTAAATCCTCCATACCCCTGCCCCTAAATCCTAACCCTTAACTCCCCTCTCTGTCCCTAAAACCATCCCTATGAACCTAAAACACAACTAAGTCCGAGCCACAACCTCAACTATGAGCCACAACTATGGTCAGAGACCATAGCTTGGTGCCATCTTGATTGGCGAACAACCCTACAATTCCACATGCAGTAGCAAGCTTCGAACTGAATAGATAGATAGATACTTTATTCGTCCCCATGGGGAAATTCAACTTTTTTCCAATGTCCCATACACTTGTTGTAGCAAAACTAATTACATACAATACTTAACTCAGTAAAAAAATATGATATGCATCTAAATCACTATCTCAAAAAGCATTAATAATAGCTTTTATAAAGTTCTTAAGTCCTGGCGGTAGAATTGTAAAGCCTAATGGCATTGGGGAGTATTGACCTCTTCATCCTGTCTGAGGAGCATTGCATCGATAGTAACCTGTCGCTAAAACTGCTTCTCTGTCTCTGGATGGTGCTATGTAGAGGATGTTCAGAGTTATCCATAATTGACCGTAGCCTACTCAGCGCCCTTCGCTCAGCTACCGATGTTAAACTCTCCAGTACTTTGCCCACGACAGAGCCCGCCTTCCTTACCAGCTTATTAAGACGTGAGGCGTCCCTCTTCTTAATGCTTCCTCCCCAACACGCCACCACAAAGAAGAGGGCGCTCTCCACAACTGACCTATAGAACATCTTCAGCATCTCACTACAGACATTGAATGACGCCAACCTTCTTAGGAAGTACAGTCAACTCTGTGCCTTCCTGCACAAGGCATCTGTGTTGGCAGTCCAGTCTAGCTTCTCATCTAACTGTACTCCCAGATACTTGTAGGTCTTAACCTGCTCCACACATTCTCCATTAATGATCACTGGCTCCATATGAGGCCTAGATCTCCTAAAGTCCACCACCATCTTCTTGGTCTTGGTGATATTGAGACGCAGGTAGTTTGAGTTGCACCATATCACAAAGTCCTGTATCAGTTTCCTATACTCCTCCTCCTGTCCATTCCTGACACACCCCACTATGGCCGTGTCATCAGCGAACTTTTGCACATGGCCATAGTGCACATATTACACATATCCAGACAATAACAACTTGAGCTACACACTCAAAGTGCTGGTCGAACACAGCAGGCCAGGCAGCATCCTGACGAAGGGTCTCAGCCCGAAACGTCGACAGTGCTTTTCTCTATAGATGTTGCCTGGCCTGCTGTGTTCCACCAGCATTTTGTGTGTGTTGCTTGAATTTCCAGCATCTGCAGCTTTCCTCATGTTTGCTTTTTAAAATAATAACTTGAGTCTGACAGTAACTCTACTCTTGAGGTCCTTTATCCACCTGGGCATAGTACAGGAGCTCTGGCTGATAAAAGGATTTAACTCTACTCAGAAATGCTAGACAAATCCTTAAGCTTTGAATCTATTGTTTTATGGACACTTGCACGTAAGGACATGACTTGCAGAAGACTTAAGGGGTTAGAGTTTCCTAGCCAGAGACCTTCTGCCCTTTTCCTTTAGCCTCCTCAAGAAGTCAGCATTATCTTTGGTTGACTGCCTGTTGTTCCTGGAGATATTGCTTGAAGCTTAATGGGGAGAACTTCCTTGTGAATTCTAT
This sequence comes from Hemitrygon akajei, assembly GCF_048418815.1. Lineage (NCBI taxonomy): Eukaryota > Metazoa > Chordata > Chondrichthyes > Myliobatiformes > Dasyatidae > Hemitrygon > Hemitrygon akajei. The sequence continues at coordinate 158,897,344 of NC_133133.1, forward strand.
ACCATGGCAAACTCATTGGAAAGATGAATCCCAATCACAGAAAACAGCAGCAGATCGCTGGATGTTGAGTGCCTGTATCAATTCAGTACCTTGAAGAAGAGAGTCTCCCCCGTAATTGGAGCAGAAGCAGGAACCCCACCTGCTTGCGAGGGGCCCGCAGACCCAGCGAGTATGTTGGGGTAGAGGTGATCCACCCTGTTACACGATCACTAGCAACACTCTGATTTAAATATCAGATTAGGACCAGGATCCAGACGTGATCTGGTAACAGTACCAAAAGAGAAAGGAAGGACCTGTGTGGCAGAGGGTGGGTCATTTTGGGGTTTTGCTCCCAAAAGTGCAGATGAGCACCTTCATGGGCTTTAAACGCGAATTGTTTAAAGCACTCTCTATCCCAGTCAGAAAGGCTGAGTGTAATGTCGAGGAGCTTAAAGGCGTCCAACTCCAACACTTGTCCCGGTGATTGGAGCCCATCTGCTCAAACATGGTGGAGGTAACCAATACCACCTCAATGCCAACAGGCCCAGCCATCGCGCTCTTGTAACTCTCCACTCCCCGCAATGGTAACTTGGTCCTGAAGGTAAGGTACAAGTAAGAGACCATTCTTTAGTGGTGGGGTAGCGAGCGGGCATCTCACCCATGACTCAATAATAGGTTTTACCTATTTGCTTAATGGCATGGAGAATGTTATGACAGGACCTAATTTAACATTCCTGGTGTATCACGAAGATCGGCAGGAACGTCACATGCCCATACATGCATGTGCTACCTAGCAATCTAGTTTGCTGCTCTCAGTAATTAGCCTGACCATTTAGCCCTCAAACTGAACCATTTACTGCCACGGCTGCCAAGAACAAAAATTAAAAGAGTTCCATTTCTAACCAGCTGCCCACCTCCAACCCCCACCCACAGTAAAAGAAAAATACAATGTACAGCTGGGAGATCGGTAGTAAAATGAAATGTGTGATTATGCATTAAGAACATATTTGTTCATAAACCGGGGCATCACATTGCTCAGTGCTGAATCATTTCAAACATACTTGTGAAACTGCAGTATGGTACTAAAATAGGTGAACTGCTCTGCACATAGCAACCACTAGATGGGGCCAATGTTCTATGTGAACTGAATATTTTTTAAAAAACTCGCTGAGGCTTTTAAAAATGACTATAATTTATAGTTTATGTTTAGAAAATGTGCTTCTCTTTATGAACTCATGATTGTGCATTATTTCATATAGTATTACTTCATTATTTATTGTTTATAGGTATAATTTCTTTACAACTCCGTTACTACTGTTAAATCTGCAGATTATCTCTACCGTGTTCTGGGGCAAAACAAAAGCCTTCCGATATCCTCACGCAGAGAGAAATAAAATGGAAAGAAAATTAAATCTCTGCTGTTTGTTTTTTAACAGGAGGATAAATAACATCATTCAATCACTGTAGGGCTTCATTATTTAATATCTTGGTTTACTATGCATTGATTGATAGTCTACTGACATAATTACGATCTCTGCAACTCTGCAGACACATTGCTGACCGTTTCCTAACTACAAAACAATGCTGAATTCAACAATGCCCCTAAAGTGGATTAACCCTTGAGAGTGCAATGGAATTAACATGATCTACATTGGTATACTACAAGACTACAGTGTGGTTTTGCCAGCTGCTCTGTTGTTTGAGCAGTAATTACACTATTAACTCAATCACACAATCCTGGATACCAGTGGCAAGGGATAATGGAGTTTCAAAATCCTGTGTTACGAGAGGAAAATAACTGATTTTGGATGTAATTCACCTCAGGTTGGTTCTGTTCCATTTCATTGGCAGTCAATAATTTGTCTTTATGGGGAAAGGATTGAGACATGACAATACAGATGCTTAACAGACCAGCGTGTGTCCTTTTAAACTGTGTGAATTTCTAAAACAGAGCATATTAAGCTGGTCTGGGTGTCAACATCACTGAGGATCTATCCTGGGCCCAACACACTGGTGTTGTTCCAAAGAAGGTACGAGAGTGCCTACATTTCATTAAGAGTTTGAGGAGATTTGGTATATTGCCAAAGGATTCGCGAGTTTCTACAGATGTACCGTGGAGAGCATTCGAACTGGCTGCATCACCGTCTGGATCAAAGTAAGCTGCAGTGAGCTGTGAACTCAGTCAGCTCATCATGGGCGCCAGCCTCCCCAGCATACAGGACATCTTCAAGGAGAGATGCCCCAAATAGGGGGCATCCATCATTAAGGACCACCCCCCCCCCCCCAACACCCAGGACATGCCGTCTTCTCATTGCTACAATCAGGGAGGAGGTACAGGAGGCTCACACTCAATGATTCAGGAACAGCTTCTTCCCCTCTGCCATCGGATTTCTGAATGGACATGGAACTACCTCATGACTTTTTTTTCTCTTTTTGCACTGTATTTAACATTTTGTAATATATATACATAAACTGCAATTTACAATTTTTATCATTTTGTGTCTCAATGTGCTGCCACCTCATAACAACAAATTTCACAACATATGCCAGTGATGTTAAATCTGTTTCTGGCATTGGTGTAATTGGAAGCTATAGATACAATCTAACATTGGAGAATATCCACCTTTATCATGCTACTGTCTATGAGGAAATTTCACAAGTAAAATAATGAGTAATGAGTTAATCAATACCCACTTTACATCTGGTTATGAATCCAGATGAAGTTGATAAGACAGCATCATCCATGATCCTGCCAGCTTGTCATGGTATATTTGAGATTAAAAAGACATATTCAGCATGGAAAATAGACCTGCTTATCCTCAAACAACTGCCTTGGGATATAGATTTTCAGCAGAGAAACTGGGCTCTATGACATCTATTCAGAAGTTGCTAATTTGCCTTCCCCCGCCAAAAAAGAACGGTTTAAAAAACAACTCATCTTAGTAAAGGAGAATGCATACTGGCACTTAATGACTGCCAGCAGAATGCAGAGCAGGAAGATTGTGACATTAATCAATGCAACACTTAGAAAATACTGGCAGAACTCAGCAGGTCAGGTAGCATCCATAGAAATGAATAAACAGTCGATGTTTCCGGCCAAAACCTTTCATCAGGATTGTGACGAAGAGTCTTGGCCAGAAACATCGACTCTTTCTGCATTTCCATACATGCTGCCTCACCTGCTGACTTCCTCCAGCATTTTGTATGTCTTGCTCTGGATTTCTAGCATCTGCCGGATACCTCAATAAATGCGCAATGTTGATTTGAGCCCGGTACTACAACCTTAAAATTACCACATAAATCAGAATAAAGAATTGCCCACCAGTACTACGTAGATAATTCTCAAACTGATAACCCTATTTTTATCTTCATTTGAGGGATGTGGACTTTGCTGGCCGAGCCAGCATTTAGTTGCCCTTGAGAAGATGTCTTCTTCAACTGCCTTAGTCCTTGAGGTGTGTCTGTTCCCACAATATTGTCAGCTTATTTTTTTTCCCCGGCAGTTAGAAAAATTCCAAATGTTACTTTTCAAGATTTCAGTATTCTACAGGGATTCTTCTGCCTAATGTCAGAGTAAATTTTTTTTTACACATCAATTAGAGTTCTTGCTGAAACAAATCGCTGTTAGACATGGTCTCAAGTATAAGAGATTCTACCAATGCCGTAAGTGTTTAGCATCACACATAAGACACCCGAGGAACTCAAGTTCAAAGTAAATTTTATTGTAAAAAGTTCATATAGGTCACCACATACAACCCTGAGATTCATTTTCCCGTGGGCATACTCAGCAAATCTGTAGAATCCTAACTATAACAGGATCAATGAAAGATCAGCCAGAGTGCGGAAGACAATAAACTGTGCAAATACAAATATAAATAAATAGCAATAAATAACATGAAATAACAAGATAAAGAGTCCTTAAGGTGCGACCGTTGGTTGTGGGAAGATCTCAATGGATGGGTAAAGCAGACAGCATGGGAGCTGGCTTTCTGAGTTCTTCCTTTTTCTGTGTGTTGCTGTTAGTTGTGGTATGTCATTCTCTTTGCAAGGCACACACGGAGCAGAACAAGTTGTTTGTAGACGCAGCATGCAGCAGGAGGTTGTATTGGCATAGGGAGCTATGTTTTCAGCTTAATTGTCAAACTTAAGCAGTAAGTAAGAACTGAAAGTGGATTCAGGGCATGTTTTCCATCCAAAAAATGCTTGTATGCAAATTGGAAATTATCAGGAAATTAGCCTGACTTCTGGGTTGAGGAGACGTTGGAGTCCATTATTAAGGATAAAGTTTTGGGTTACGTGAAGGCGCTTGATTAAATAGGCCAAAGTCAGCATGGTTTCCTTAAGGAGAAATCTTGCCTGAAAAATCTATAGGAATTCTTTGAGGAAGTAACAAACAAGATAGACAAGGGAGAATCAGTGGATGTCGTTTACTTGGATTTTCAGGCCTTTGACAAGGTACCGCATATACGGCTATTTAACAGTTTAAGAGCCCATAGTATTACAGGAAAGATACTAGTATGGGTAGAAAATTAGTTGACTGGCTGGAGGCAATGAGTAGAAACAAAGGGGGCCTTTTCTGGTTGCCTCCCAGTGATGAGTGGTCTTCCAGAAAAGTTAGAGTTCGGATAGCTTCTTTTCAAGTCAATGACTTGGATGATGGAATTGATGGCTTTGTGGCCAAGTTTGTAGATGATATGAAGATAAGTGAAGGGGCTGGAAGTGTCAGGGAAACAGGGAGGTCGCAGACGGGAGGATGGGCAAAGAAGTGGCAGATGGAACGTAGGGTAGGGAAGTGTACGGTCACTTCAGTTGAAGGAATAAAGGCATAGACTTTTCTAAATGGGGAGAAAAACTGAAACGTCATAAGTGAAAATGCACTTGGAAGTTTTTGTGCAGGATCCTTAAAGGTAAGCTTGCAGGTTGAGTTGGTGGTGAGGAAGGCAAATGCAATGCTAGCATTCATTTTGAGAGGACTAGAGTATAAAAGCAAGGATGTAATGCTGCTTTTGGCTCTGCCACTTCTTTCTCAGTTCATGTAGTCTGGCCTGCTGGAATCAAGAGGCTATCAACCTCCGCTTTATTCCACAAATCCACCACCCTTTGGCTAAAGAAATCCCTCCACATCTCTGTTTTAGAGGAATGTCATTCTATTCTGAGGCTGAGCCCTTTGATGCTAAACTCCTCCACCACAGGAAACATCCTCTCCATCCACATCCACTCTCGGCCTTTCAACATTTAATCGGTTTCAGTGAGATCCCCCGCCCAATTCTTTTAAACTCCAGTTTAAAAGAATCTTAAAAGGATCTTATAAAGATCCTGGACTTCCTGTCAGATCGCCAGCAGGTGGTAAGAGTGGGCTCCCTCACCTCTGCCCCTCCAACCCTCAACACAGCAGCCCCCCCAGGGTTGTGTCCTAAGCCCCCTCTTTACTCTCTGTACATCCATGACTGTGTCACCACCCACAGCTTCAATCTGCTAATTAAATTTGCTGATGATACTACACTGATTGGCCTAATCTCAAATAATAATGAGGCAGCCTACAAAGGAGGAAATATTCCCAGAACTATCAAACACGCCTCATATGTTAACCCTTTTGTTCCCGGAATCGTTCTTGTGAATATTTGAGGCATGTATGCTTGATTGTGGTGAAAATCTGCAAACAGATGCAGCCCCATTTCCAGTCCCATAGCAGGGCAAGTTCTGTAATGCCAGTCTTTCAAAGTCATTGCGGTAGTCAACGTTTATATGCATGGCTTGTTCCAGGATGTTGCTGTGAATAAAAGGAACAGCTGATATTCAGTCATAGACTGGAGCAAAATGTGCTGACTATGTATGTCTCTGAAACATGTTCCTTATCTTTCGCTCTTGTTGCTGATATGGCAATAGCCAACACAAGAGTTTACACAGACTGAGGTTTCTGCATGGTGCTAAACACCACTGATTGTACTCCTAGTGGCATCACATGGACTGAAACTGCTTTCCCATTGTGTCCACCCAGAAGCACTGAAATAGAAAGAAGGGGCAAATTCACTGCCAACCATCTATTTCTGCCCTGGCTCAACACCAACTTCCACGCGAAGCTATCAGAGCTCGCGGCATCGGAGTTCAGAGTTCAATTCCAGCATCATCTCCACGTCCTCCCTGTGGAATGCGAAGGTTTTCACCAAGTGCTCCAATTTCTTCCCGCAGTCTAAAGACGTACTGGTTACTAGATTAATTGGTCATTGTAAATTGCCCCTTGATTAGGCTAGGATTAATTCGGGGGTTGCTGGGCAGTCAGCTTGAAGGGACAGAAGAGCCTATTCTGTGCTGTATCCCAATAAATAAATAATCAGATTCTTTGTGAATGATGCAGAGATCTCAATCACAATCAGCAACATTCCCACACCCTTTCCTGTTATGCAATCTCCAACTAACACACAGTTCTTTCCTACCACACACGTATTAAAAATCTGTAGATAGCACACATTAAAATCCAAATGTATAAAGTCCAATCCTGACAGTATAGACAAAAATTATCACCACTGGTTAATCCCATTGTGACCGGCTACCTTGTGATGTGCATCTCCCGTGTGGAAGGCAGGTGCTGGGTCATCCTTCAGCTCTTACTGGCTGTCTACCATTGTACACTTTGTTCTCCTACTAAAGAAGTTGGAAGAGTACCAATTGGTATCATGTAATGTATTAAATAATATGCAGCTAAGGATGGATTGCTGCCAGTGTGGACATGGGTGAGCTGGGTGTGTGAGCCTTTCAACGTACTAAAGGAGTAGAGATTGGTGAAGAACATGGATGTGGAATTGTGCCACCCCAGTGGGTAGAGATTATCAATAGAAGATGAATGGAGTTGTGTTTGAGCAGTGGAAGGGCTCAGTGGTAGCCTGTGTAATTTGAGGATAAATTCACCCACCTTGTGTGAGAGTGAGAATGTATTTCTGCACTACATCCATGCTCAAGGAACAATAATCCTGACATCAGCATCTACTGTGATCTCTTCCTGCTGCCTCCTCCAAGCATGTGTCTAGAAGGGCCCCTGTCGTCCCACAGGCAGAGGACTTTCCTCTTTGTTCTACTTCTTCCTCTGATCCTGAACTTGACAGAACTTCCCTGACAAGAAGAGCCATTTTCCTTCTTTCACATGACAGGAATCTTTCTGAAATTATTTCCAACACCTATCCCAACTACGTAGAAGAGATGCTGACTGCCAACATTTAACACCCTTCAGCTTCTTGTTGATGTGTTCAAACAATGAATGGCTTGCCTGCAAACTCAAATAAAATAGCACAACTCTGACCTGCGTTCCAGTGAGTAAACCCAGAGTAGTCGTGGACTACAATATCTCTGCCTGCTTTCAAGGCTTAATTGTCGACGCAACTCACCTTTCTGACAGTTGTGCCTGGTCAAAGTGAGGCCTTGTCTTTAAACAGAATCAAAATCCGTTTTTTTATCTCCAGTATAAGTTGTGGTATATGGGGTTTTGTGGCAGTAGTATAGTGTAAGCCATAGGAGAAATCACTAGAGGTTACAATATTAAAAATAAATGCATAGCACTAAAGAGGAATAGAGGGGTGAAATTCATGGGTTCGTGCACCATTCAGAAACCAGAAAACAGAGGAGAAGGGGAATGTCAAGGTTCAAAGTAAATTTATTATCAAATTACATATGTGTCACCATGTACAAACCTGAGATTCCTTTCCTTGCGGGCATACACAGTAAGCAGAAGAAATACAATGGAATCATTGAAAAACCTCACCCACCAGGACAGACGACAACAAACTGTACAAGTAGCGGGATATTAATACGCAGCAGCCTCTCCGGACTCTGGATGGGGGATTGCCGAACGTTATATGGATTTTCTGGTGTAGTCTGTTTTGTCATATGCTTTTGTGATATCATTCTGGGGGAACGTTGTCTCATTTTTTAACTGCATTGCATTTGTGGTTTCTAAATGACAATAAACTGAATCTGAATCTGAAATACAAAAGAGTGAATGAATCAATTAATAAATTAAAAAAGATAATATTAAACAAATAATACATAATTAATTAAAATGATAAATATACAAATAAATAGTGATAATGATAATAAATTGTAATCAATAGATAAATAAATCAATTGATAAATTAATAGGTAAATAAATAGATAGATAGATAGATAGATAGATAAACAAACAAACAAATAAGCAATAAATATTAAGAATCCTTGAAAGTGAGTCCATAGGTTTAGGAACAGTTCAGTGATGGGCTGAGTTAAGTTATAGTTAAACACAGTTCTAGAACCTGATGGCTGAGGAATAATAACTGTTCCTGAACCTGGTGGTGTGGGATCTGAGGCTCCTCTACCTTCTTCCTGCCAGCAGCCGTGAGCAGAGAGCATGGCCTGGACAGTGGGAGTTCTCGATGATGGATGCTGCCTTCCTGTGATGGCTCTCCATATAGATGTACTCAATATGGACACTCTGTGTGCTTTATATATACATAAGTATTATATCTCAAGATGCAAGAAATGAAACTGAGTTTCGTCCTGGAGGAAGTTTATTTTATTTCAGGTTTGCTGACTGCATGTGTCTGTTAACACAGACCATACTGGCATCAATCGAGAGGGTGTGCACAAATGATCAAATATTTATACAAGATAAGCACCGTGAATCTTTGTCTTGAAGGGAACACGTTAAATATGTACATTCAACCATGTATGTTTAAAATAAATCATATTCTGTACCTTACCATAGTGAATTTTAATAGCAGCTCTTTCGAAGTTTTTAGATTTTCTCTGCCTTGGTCTTTTTGAAAGTCAGTCATCAGAGTGAGTCAACCATGAGAAAGCAGAAGAAAAGATCGTGTAAGATGGGAGAGAGTCAGTGAGCTCAACAACTCAAAGGTCAATATTATGCAAAGTCGGGGTGAGGTTTTCATGGAGATTGGAGATAAAAGATTAGTCATGGAGCAATGCAGCATAGAACAGGCCCTTTGGCTCAACTGGTGCATGCCCACCACATCTTCCCCGCTAGTCCCAGTTGCACATGTTCAGCTTATAAACCTCCAATGCCCTCCCGTCCCATCCAGGTATCTAACCAAATGGCTCTTAAATGTTTCATTTGTACCCACCTCTGCAAGCTCATTCTAGGTACTCACTAGCCTCTGTGAAAAGAAGTTACCTCTTGAGTCTCATTTAAATCTCTCCCCCCTTACATCTATGCCCTCTAGGTTTGGGCTCCTCAGCCCTGGGGAAATGTCTGTCACTATTCACCTTGTCCATAACCCTTATGACTTAATAAATTTCTGTGAGGACACCCCTCATTCTGCTATGCTTCAGGGAATATAGATCCAGCGTAGCCAATCTCTCCCTATAGCTCAGGTCCTGGCAGCATCGTCAGAAATCTCTTTGGCCCCCTCCCTGGCTTGACAATGTCTTTTTATGACAGGGTGACCAAAACTGTACGTAGTACTCCAAATGCAACATCACCAGCGACTTATATAACTGCAAAATAATGTCCCTACTCCTAAACTTGATGCCCTGACTGGTAAAGGCCAGCATGCCAAACACCGCCGCCATTACCCTGTCTACTTGTGTGGCTGCTTTCATTGAACTGTGCACCTGTACCCCCAGATCCCTCTGTTCCACAACACTTGTCCGTGCTTTTCCATTCACTATGTCAGTTCTTCTCTGGTTTGACTGTCCAAAGTTATTCAGTTATCCAATATTCAGTCCTAATGAAGGGTTCCAGCCTGAAACATTGACTATCAATTTCCCTCCGTGGATGCTGTCCGACCTGCTCAGTTCCTCCAGCTTTCTGTGCATTGCATTATTCAGCCTTCCTGACTTTCTTGTGGATAGGTACCAATGAATCATAGGCTACAAAATTAAATTTGTGTAACATATATAGGGTGGCGAGGTGGAGATACATCTCTACCTAAGGAGGTGTAGAGCAGTTCTTCCCTCCACTAGCCTGCAGGTCACCCCTGGGCAGGGTGCAGCACCTACTTAGCCCCCCCACCCCAATCAGGGTCATGTGAAGTCATGGGAGCAGGTGGTAGATGGGCATTTGAGCAGCTGGTGCATATCACAAGTCCACCGACACCAGGCAGACAATCTCTGAAGAGTATCGATAATGGCTGGGGTCACCCGTCTTGTAAAGACACTGCCCAGAAGAAAGCAATGGCAAGCCTGTAGACAAATTTGCCAAGAACAATCATGGTCATGGAAAGACCTACGTCATACAACATGGAACAAAATGAGTCAACGTACTGTATATAAATCTGCATAGAGAACAGCACAGTAAAGTGTAGGCCCTTTGGCCAAAGATGTTTGCACCAACCCGCCTGTTCATATACCTCTTAAAATCATCATACATCATTATTTCTATTTATCTTCCTCTTTACTATTTGAAAATATGCCTGGTTGAAAATCATCAACATCACTGTCTATTAAATTATTTGTTGAACTTGACGTAGATCATTAAAGACAAGGTTAACTATATCAGGAATTTATGAAATACTAAAGCAGCACAGTGACACTTAAGTTGTTAGAAATATGGAAATACCAAGCTGGTAAGGAGAATTGCTGTATCGTGTTGAATGTAATGAATCTTGAAGTTTTGTTTTTTTACTTCAGCAGGTCATGGAAAATAATTTGAGAACTCCTCTGTTTTCGTGAATGTATATTGCATACATTTCTCTGACATTAAATGTACCTATTGAACCTTCCAAAGTACAGCACCACACACTTGCCCAGATTAAACTCCATCTGTCACTTCTCTGCCCATATCTGCAACTGCTGTACATCCTGCACTATTCTTTGATAGTTCTTTTCATTGCTCTTGATCTCAGTGTTGTTGACAAACTTGCCGATCTACATTGTCAACTAAACTATTGATTTATTGTACATCACGAACAGTAGAGGTCCCAGCGCCGATCCTTGCAGAACGCCACAGACCAGACAAAACACCAGCCTTCCAACCCTACTCTCGATCTTCTAAGGGCAAGCCACTTCTGAATTCAAACTTGCAGTTTACCCTGGATCCTATGCATCACTATCTTCTCAATCAACCTACCGTGAGGGACCTATGTTTTACTCTACCTTCACCTTGTCAAGCACTCTTGTCACCTCCTCAAAAAAAATCAACGAAGAGTGTTTACATTTCAGTCTCTGCAGGTTTATATATATATATATTTCCCAGTGTTTGTGCCACTGATCACAATGACAACATCAGAGCACATTCAAGGACTCATCATCAAACTGTTGCCAGCACGTTCTGGATTTCCACATTTGAGCTCACGAGTAGGGAATGCAAACTTCGTCACATTTATAACCATATAACAATTACAGCACGGAAACAGGCCATCTCAGCCCTTCTAGTCCGTGCCGAACGCTTACTCTCACCTAGTCCCACCAACCTATCCATATACCTATCCAATTTTACTTTAAATGACAAAATCAAACCTGCCTCTACCATTTCTACTGGAAGCTCGTTCCATGCAGCTGCCACTCTCTGAGTAAAGAAATACCCCCTCGTGTTACCCCTAAACTTTTGCCCCCAACTCTCAACTCATGTCCTCTTGTTTGAATCTCCCCTACTCTCGATGGAAAAAGCCTATCCACGTCAACTCTATCTATCCCCCTCATAATTTTAAATACCTCTATCAAGTCCCCCCTCAACCTTCTACGCTCCAAAGAATAAAGACCTAACTTGTTCAACCTTTCTCTGTAACTTAGATGCTGAAACCCAGGTAACATTCTAGTAAATCTCCTCTGTAACATTCTAGTAAATCTCTCTATTTTGTTGACATCTTTCCTATAATTCGGTGACCAGAACTGTACACAATACTCCAAATTTGACCTTACCAATGCCTTGTACAGTTTTAACATTACATCCCAACTCCTATTACTCAATGCTCTGATTTATAAAGGCCAGCATGCCAAAAGCTTTCTTCACCACCCTATCCACATGAGATTCCACCTTCAGGATGTAGAGAAATTTATGAAGAGTAATTCAGGCATTTTTGCACAAATCTGCCAGCAAAGTCAGGACCCTAGAAAAAGTTATCAGAGCACACATGAAATGTGGCCATTGCAAATCGGTATCCTGTGCTTTAGTTTCTTCAAAGAAAAGGTACAGCTGAGAGTAAATAATGTTGCCTGCAGTGCAATCTACTGCAGTTGTCAATATGGCAAAAGAGAAACTGCCTTTTTCGAGGAGCAATTTCTGAAAATTTCTCCCACCTGAAAAGGCTTCACTATGTAATAAAAAGACTTTAAAAAATCCAAGTAAAGCTATTTGGTATTTGGGAGGTTATTTCAGCGCTGAGTTGGATGTACTGAAATAAAGACGATAAAAATTTAAACATTGCATGAAACAATCTCAAAGTGCTGCAATACCACAGCATTTTTGTACTGTGGATTCCAAATTATAACATTGTTCAAAACAAAGTTAGTTTGACACTTAGTAGATAGAATGTCCAATGTCAAGTCTACTGACTTTCTGCTCGTTACATCGTTGGAGCTTAGGGCAGCAATGAAGGTCCTCCATCTCTGGAGGCATTCAGGAATTTCTTCACCATTTCAATAGATTCCTCTCAGTTTTCACTACTGTCAGCCAGGAATACCGTTGCACTCAGCTGTAGAAGATTTCTTCATTGCTCTTTCCGTAACACTTTTGTTTTACCAATCAAGGTTGTTAGCCCTAAGCTGAACCCGTGAACATGGAGGACAACATGGACCACTCTTAGTCCGGCCTCTACCCTTTGACCTGTGTAGCATGGGTGACGCAACCAAGAGCCAAAGCATAAAGCCCTGACTCCAGCCAACATTGAGGCACGCAAGCCTCCAAACCACGACAAGATTGTGATCCTCTTGGAGGAACGTCATGTTTAGCTGCAATGAAATAAACAGGAATAAAACGATAATAATCATGGTTATCATCAACATTCTCATTATGTGCTGTGTCATAAAGTAATCATGATGAATTTCCCATTGCTGTTTTCAAGACTGTGATTGTATCTGCTCGACATCCACTCACATGAAATAAACTATCAAGACACTGCCAAACATGTGAACAAAATATTAAAATGTTACTTGCTATATTGTCTCAACTAATTGTATAAGAAAAAATTATAAAATACATGTATTATTTAATTATTACCCATGCCCAATTTAATTTTACGTTTTCTCATCATCTTATGTTAATGACATGCTGCAAACCATTCTGAGAATGAGACTGTAACATACTTTCCTGCCTTTCTGAAGGCAAATTCATGGTGCACGGGACTGGCTTATTCCGGTGTGCATGCTCCTACTTGTCATTTCCTGTCAGGAGGGGTAATTACGCAGAAATTCAGTAATTACGAATATTTTGATTAGCACGTTGTTAGTTATTCAACAGTGCCCCTTTAATTTTGATGCCTGTTTAAGAAATTTATGAAATTGTCCACCCAGTTTTTATTTTGATAATGGAGGTCAGATCATAGCAGGGATATCCTTCTGTCAAAGTTACTCAGATAAAGATGTGTAGGACTTTGTATCTGACACTGAAATCAGACACACAGGTACACTGTAAGAGATGGTGTAAATCCATCATTTTATTCCAGAATAACCGTATGATTAGTAAACACAGATTCAAAAAAATAGCAGCCAAAATTCTAAGGGCTAAGTAGGAGGGAAGGATTAGATTGATCTCAGAGTAGGTTAAATTGTCAGGACAACATAATGGGCCGAAGAGCCTGCACCACTCTGAGTTGTTCTCTGTTCTCTGTTCTGTTCAAAAACATGCTGGTCCTGACGAAGGGTCTCAGCCTGAAATGTCGACTGTACTTTTTCCTATAGATGATGCCTGGCCTGCTGTGTTCCACCAGCATTTTGTGTGTGTTGCTTGAATTTCCAGCATCTGCAGATTTCCTCGTGTTTGGTTAGCACTACGCTTCACAGTACAGGTGACCCAGGATCAATTCCCGCCACTGTCTGTAAGGAGTCTGTGCGTTTTCCCCGTAACTGCTTGGGTTTCCTCTGGCTGGTAGGCTAATTGGCCATTATAAGTTGTCCCATGATTAGGCAAGGATCAGAGCTGGGGGATTACTGGGCGGTGCAGCTCGAAAGGCTAGAAGGGCCTATTCTGCACTGTAGGTCAATAAATAAACAAATTATGCCGAATCTTGGCAACACTTCAGACCTCATGGTTAAAGTGGCCACTACACCCAAATGTCACTCACATGCAATCTGTTGGGCAAGATTTTCTGTCAATTTCAATCTTAAGGACATGGTTATCCTCCCAATTAGAACTTAATTCAACATTATCATTCACAGTTTGCAAAAAGTACCTATGGTTAACTTCATGGCTGTCAACATTCAAATTTTAGTTCTTATTCTCAATACTGGGAGTGTGAGGTCACTGAAGGCATAGCTTATGGCTAGTTTAGACTTAGGGGTCCTGGTGATAAACTGGTCTCTGGTTAGCTAAAATGAAAACAGAAATTGCAGGAAATACTGAGCAGGTCAGGTCGTACCTGAGGTAACAAAACAGATTTAATGTTACAAATCAGATATTTTTGATCTGAAACATTAATTTTGTTTCTCTTCCCACAGATGCTGCCTGACCTTCTGAGTATTTACAGCATTTTCTGTTTTTATTTTAGATTTCCAGCATCTGTAGATTTTTTTTGGTCTTATTTCAATCGATGATGTTTGCTGAGGATTGGAGATAAACATCAGTGGAGATATCTAAAAGAAAGGAGAAAGTACAGTTTTGGGTGGGCGCTACTCTTGAAAAGAAAAGGCTAAATTGTAAATGATTAAGCAATATTTCAAAAAATAATACAAAAAAAGGAATAGAAACAAAAGATAAGGTTTTTTTGCAGTTGGAGTGCAGCTTTCTAGAGAGTTTTCTGCATTAATGCATTTGGGAGAACTAAATCGCTCCAATTAGTGTGATGGGACAAAGGCCAAATACTGACTACATACAATCTTATGGGATTCGCTCATTCCCATGGTCAATTATCTCATCAACTTGCATTAGAAATGGATCGACATATGGAGAATGACTTCTGGAAAATGAAGGAGGAAGAAAATTAGAGGGCAATATAATGATGAAGGCTACATTTGAACTACTGCAAAGCAACTTATAAAATAAACTATGCAGCAGCAGTGAATGTGTTGCCAAAGATCATCTAAGTCAGAAATTTCTAACCTTTTTTATGCCATGGACCCCTACCATTAAATGAGGCGCCCATGGACCCCAGGGCGGGAACCCCTGATCTAAGTAGTAGTCTTGAGTTTGCAGTTTGGTTCTAGCAAATTCATTGCAAAAGATCATTTATTTACTCTGCAATACTTACAGTATACTGATGAAATCAATGTTGGGGGTATATTTTGCCCACTGTAGCCTCAAAAGTTTAAAGCACCCTGAGGTGACAACAGAGGAGGTTGAATGACAGAAGGTTGTTCAGGAAAACGTAGATAGAAGTTGGGACATTGTGGCTATAAAACAGGAGATAAGTAACAGAAATAGGAGATTTTCAACTTCCCATGCTTGTTTCACCATTCAAATAAAATCTGATCTGATTTCTTAATAATGCTTTACTGCACTAGACATATATCATTTATTATCCAATCCATATGACCTCTGTATTCAATGAGGAATTCAGAAGGTCCAATTTCCTGTTGGTGAAAAAATTGTTTCTATCTCAGTCCAGAAAGGCAAAGCTTTATTTTAACAGTGCGGCCTTGATTTTGACAGTGTGGCGCTGTTGTAGGAAAGCAGCATCCCCAACATCAGGGATCCCCAACAGCCAGGCCATGCTCCCTTCTCGGTGCTGTCATCAGGTAGAAGGCACAAGAGCCTCAGGACTCACACTTCCAGGTTCAAGAACAGTTACTACCCCTTAACCATCAGGCTTTTGAACAAAAGGGGATAACTACACTCACTTGCCCTATCATTGAAATGTTCCTACAACCAATTATCTCACTTTAAGGACTTTTTATCTTACTATTTTGTGTTCTACCTATTTGTGACAAGCTATGAGCACAAGAGATTCTGCGGATGCTAGAAATTCAAAGTAACATGCACAAAATGCTGGAGGAACTCAGCAGGTCAAGTAGAGGAATAAAGAGTCAACGTTTCAGGTCAAGGCCCTTCGTCAGAAGGAAAGTCTATAGTTTTGTTTTTAAGCCCTCTTAAATGAGTGTGACATACAAAGACATTGGAGCAACCAAGTGAAAAATTTATCTCGCATTCAATAGGAATAGCAGGGTAGGCCATCCATCTTTTTGCTTCTGCTAGCTTTCCAGCCAGGTCTCAGCACAATCAGCTAGACCAAGGCAAAGCGATTTAAATTGCAAGCTATGGTAGAGTTCCATGGAACAAATCATGCTAAACGATTGCCAAAGCCACCAGGCGCTGTTGCACCCGGCCATCTACTCCTCCACTGGGCCACCATTCAGCTCAGTAATGGGGCAGTGATTTCCTCAAGAGGTGCTCCGTTTGCACTTCCCACCCAGAGCATAGCCTTGTGCCAGGGAAGGCCGTAGGGCAGGTACAAGGAAGACTACTCATTAATAAAAAAATCTATGATTGTGTTTCTAGGAAACAATCTATGATTTTGTTTTACAGGACTGAAAGAAGCTACAGAAGGGTGTAAATCCAGTCAGCTCCATCTTGGGTACTAGCCTACAAAGTACCCAGGACATCTTCAGGGAGCGGTGTCCCAGAAAGGCAGTGTCCATTATCAAGGACCCCTGGCACCCAGGGCATGCCCTTTTTTCACTGTTACCATCAGGTAGGAGATACAAAAGCCTGAAGGCACACACTCAGTGATTCAGGAACAGCTTCTTCCCCTCTTCCATCCGATTCCTAAATGGACATCGAATCTTTGGACACTACCTCACTTTTCTTTTAATATACAGTATTTCCGTTTTTGAACATTTTTTAATCTATTCAACATATGTAATTGATTTACTCGTTCGTTTATTTTTATTATTTTTTTCACCCTCTGCTAGATTATGCATTGCATTGAACTGCTGCTGCTAAATTAACAAATTTCACGTCACACGCCGGTGATAATAGACCTGATTCTGATTATCTCCTCTACAAGTGACATGCAATATGCCTTCCAAAGACACCAAAATAATCTAGTGAAAAGTATCTAGCCATTCATTAGAAACAGCATGGAAGGCTGTCCACTTACTTGCTTTACTTTATCTGAGTGCTGTTAAGCAGTGTTTTATTGAGTTTTACAATTTTTTGAGTGGGTAAGAGCCAGAGGATGACTGCAACTTGGATTCACCTCTCGTTTAGTGGTTACCTACCAGGCATGAGGCGTCAATACTTGCACGTTCGACTATTGAAGTGAATCTGTAGCAGGGTGTAGACCCCAGCAGCAATTTAATGGTCATTTTCTCCAGATCTGGCCCCATCCCAGGTTAAAATTCTACTGTAGAGAATTCCTCAGGTTCATCACTCACTGAATTATTTTTCCATATCTCTGTCCTAACCATATATCTTCATAACCGGAGATATGATTACATAATTTAAAGATTCAGAGTACATTTATTATCAAAGTATGGAAGCAGTATACAACCCTGAGATTCATCCTCCCCACAGACGGCCACGAAACAAAGAAACACCTTGGAACCTGTTCAAAGAAAAACATCAAACACCCAACACACAGAAGAAAGGAACGTATCAGGCAAGTGGCGAAAAGTGAGAATATGAAGCATCAAACCATTGAAATGGTCTGGGAATGTTGGTAAAGTTTGGCTCAGTTCAGGTTAGCGCCGTGTCGCTCATTGATTGCAGGTTGCAGAGCCACCCGGCCCAAACAAAATCACACAAAACTGCGGAAGGAAAATGAGTAACCACGTCATAACATGAACTACAGAGTCCAATCCACAAACCATGTTGATCATACCAAGTCTCTGGTTCCTTCCTCTGATCAGTGAGTGAGAGAGAGAGACTGCTCAAAAGCAGTCAGATGGCGCTGAATATCCATTCGCCTTTTGCTCTTGCCCTCGTTGATTTCAGTCTTGCTCTCCACTTTAATCTGCGAGATCAACGAGAAATGGAGTCGATCATGGGTGCGCACCCCGTCTCCAGGCCACAGACTTCACTCCAAACCTTATCGACGGCAAAGCACCAGATCGCTCAATTGACCCGAAAACACACCATCAAAATGCAAGTCATAGGTTCCAATAGCAGCAGAATTATACTTGAAAGAAGTTTTGTGAACTGTCTGAAGGGCATTGCCTTTGGGTGTGTTGCTCGCTGGCACCATCTTCTTCTTAATGTAAATATCATATAGTTCTTTATGTCAAAATCATATAATGTGATGTAGCCATAGCTCAGGAAAAGATTTTCTCTGCATCCTTTCAGAATCATGTACTGTGCCTTTCACTACTCTGGAACACAGGATGTGTTGACTCAATCTTTCCTCATATGACAGTTCCAGAATGGCAATGAATCAGTCTGCAGAACCTCTGTTATATCCCCTTGATGCTAAGTATATCCATTCTCAGGAGATGAACCCAAACCGCAGACAGTTCTCCAGGGATCGGCTCTCTAACACCCTGCATAGACGCAGTCCTTGATATCATAGAAGGATGCGGGCACAGAATTCTCACAGGTAACAAAAACCAGAGGCACCACTAAGGCCAACTCCAATATCCTCCTGTTTTATATCAGTTTTGGAAGCTTTAAGCTTACTTTGTGGAAATGGTGTTCAGAGGGAAGTGGCTTGCTGAGGATCCCATTCATCTCCCTGGCAACCATCATCCTAACTCGGAGGCTTCCTGAATCCCACAGGCTCAAATAGTACCTGTGACAAATTCCCACGCTTTTTTGACTCTTGGAGCTGGTGTTTCTTAGTCTGAAGCCACGGGACCACATGGATTTCTAGGCAAGGCACCTGTCACTCAGAGCTGAGCCCTGCTCCCACTCTGTACTTAGGTCTTCCCCTCATTAGGAAAAGGTTTTATTTTCCAGATGCCTAAGTTTTCATAACACACAGGCACCAGGGAGAGGGACCAAGTGACACTTAGAAATATCCTCAGTAATGGAAGTTCAACCTCACAAGTATGCAGATCGCAAAAAAACGAGATTAGTTCTCTTTTGACATCCTTGCTATTGTTCTCAGGACTTCTCGCAATGAAGGCTACTGTGTCATTTGCCTCCTCATCTGCTAGTTACACTTGCACGCTTGCTTTCAGTGACTTGCTGATCAAGGACACAGGCTCTTTCATATATATGAGCAATGATTTAAGCTGATGTTTCATTTGACAGTTAATGATGAGGTCTACACCCTGACTTGCCTTCTTTGTGAGTGACACTCTTCAATAGTTCAAATTCATTCATAGGCGGGGTACGAGATTCACCCACAATATATTTCTAAAGCTAAGCTCATTTTCAACTGCATTCATGAAACCGTAACCAGCTACCACCATTCTATGTAAAAGAAAATAAAAACAAGTCTTTACATATATTTAAGGCAGAGGTTGATAGATTGTTGATTTGTCAGGGCATGAAGGAAAGGCAGGAGAATGGGGCTGAGAGGAAAAATGGATCAGCCATGGTGGAGCAGACTCGATGGGCCAAATGGCCTAATTCTGCTCCTATATCTTACGGTCTTATATCAACTTACATTATCTGATTGCACAGGAAAATTTGAATTGTGATTGGTCTATTAATGGCGTATGTTTCAAGGTACAGTGAAAAGTTTTGTCTTACATACCGTTTATACAGAATCAGATTTTATCTCACCAGCAAATGTCATGAAAGTTATTAACAGCGGCAATGCATGATAATAGAGAAAAAATCATACACAGTGTGTTGAGCTAAAACAGTAACAGAATGCAGAAATATAACGCATGTTACCGAGCTCTCTGTTTCCTTCCAGTATTCCAATTCGTCGTATTTGAGATATAGCCCACTTCTGTGGCAACTTGAGCAAAGTTGCAGATGGAGTTAAGAGCAAGATCTGACACAGAGTGTACTCGAAGCAGAGTAGTATAGGGAATGAATAATTACTAATTAGAGTTAGATATAACGATTGTGACCATGCAAAAGTACACATAATTTTTTTTCGATTGCATTCCTGCACCTATTGTGCTATTGGGGCAGTCTGTAGAGGGCGCGCTCCCCCGCTCCCCCGCTCCCCCCTCCCAAACCTGGGCGCGCCCCCGCACCTCCAAGCGCGCCCCCACCCCGGTCTTTCGCCTTACCCATAATGCGCCGCGAGAAGCGCTCAGTTATTTACAGCCCGGCCCAAGATGGCGGATCATGAGGAGCAGGTCTCGGAGGAGGAGAAGGTGAGGGGTAATTCGCGACATCTGGCTGCTCTAAGGCACTGGCTACGGGTGTAGGCACTGCGCTAGCTTTGTCGGCGTCTACCCTGCCGGTTGACGACAGGAACGCCGTGTGCGCCGGCTGTGCCCGGGGCGTCTCGGCCCTGCCCTGCCCGGTGCTAGTGCAGGGCCGCTTTATTTTTAGCTCGGTGCAAACCGCCCGCAGTCCTTGTAGGGTCGTTGAATGGCGGGTGCCTGGGGCAGCCCAAAAAAAGCCGACTGTGCCGCCCGCACCTTCGGGCGGGGGGTGGGTGCCAGAGCTCGGGCGGGGCCAGGGCTGAGACTGGGGCGGGGTCCCGGACTCCCCTCGCCTCTCGTTCCCCTTTGGCTCCGGCTGCTTTCGCCGTTTCAGCTTCGGCCGACGACCTGACACTGCTGCTGGAGCCGGGGAGGGCAGAGCGCAGAACGGTATAGCTCCCAACCGATGGCCGGTGTCCTCCTTCCCGGTCGCCGCTGTCCTTTCCCAATGCCGCAGCACTCACTTTGTAGGAATTGTGTGTCCAAACACCTCCCCGAGTCTGCTATACCAGCTTCTATATGTTAGTTTAAGCGTTGGCGAGAGAGAGAATATCCAGGCTCTATTTCTCATTATCTTTCTCTTATATGTTTTAAAGCATTTCCTGTTGGTAAAGATGGCAAAGTTATGATCTGTTGCCGACTCTAGGTTTCGCGTCTTTTGTTCATTGTTGCTAGAAATAAACTGCTTAAAATCATCTCCTTCAGTAAACAGTCTACATTTGAATCATGTTAACTTTCCAAGGAGTGCCGTGCCAATCAGCCTGTAATCACACATTTCATTCTGTGAAAACAGAACTTTTGTAATTTTGTTTGAACTTGATATGAATTAGTGTTTTACTCAAAACACGTCCTTGTAAGTTTCAAAACAACTAGGCGCACAAATAATTTTCGAAGGTTCTTTCTATTGGGTCCAGTGCATCAGTTATTTTGGTTTTAAATACTTTGTGATATCTTTGAGTTTTAACATTACCGTATACTTCACTTGGCTTTCTATCGGAAGTCATGTCAGTTTCATCTTCACTTTTCAACATTGATCACTACAGTAATATTTTCTTGGAGTTCGATGCAAATTATTTCAGGCCTACACAAGTATTGTCAGGGCAGCTAATACATTTTTTCCTTATGCTGTTCTCATAATTTAGAATTTTAATCAGTCTGTACCTGTATTCTTATTCCTGTTACATGATGTAAAAGAGATTGATGAATTTCACACAACGGCAGACCTGTGAGCCTCCATTTTGTTCAATGTAGATTGAGTGTACGAAAGCTAATTTTTTTCTATCTGCTGAAGAAGGTACAGTTTCATGACTTCTGATCTGCAAATGTCTAATCTAATGGGCATTTTCTCTTGATGGTTTGGGAGGGAACTAGACAACAGTAGATGACCAAGGTGTTTAAAAGGACTACTTGATTAACAGGTTGGCGAAGATAAATATTTGGCTGCTTTCAGTATGTTTTTGTAAATCATGAATGTTCAGGTGTTAATTGATTTGCTACTTTGTTAGACAAATCGAGACAGGTATAGTAATTGATTTGGATGTCTATTAATCAACGGTGTTGATTGAGTGTTGAAGTGCAAGAGTAAGGAGGCTGTGTTGCAATTCTACATAGCTTTGCTGAAAATGCACCTGGAGTACTATTTGAACTTCCATTCTCTATCTTAAGGAGATTTGGAGGTATTGTAACAAACATTCATTTAATTGGTTGCTGCAGTTGTGCAGTTTTATAGCAAAGTACAGATATTACACAGGATGGCGACACACAGAATACTGGAGAAACTCAGCAGGTCAGACAGCATCTATGGAAAGGAATAAACAGTCGACATTTGGGATCGAGACCCTTCATTCGGACTGGGGAAAAGATAAGTCAGAGTAAGAAGGTGGGGGGGGGAGGGGAGGAAGTAGTACAGGGTAGTAGGTAATGGGTGAACTGAGGAGGTGGAGGGTGAAGTAAAGAGCTGGGAAATAGAATGGTGAAGGCGATAAAGGGGTAGAAGAGAGGGAATCTGATAGAGGGTAGAACACTATGGAAGAAAGGGAAGGAGGAAGAGCACCAGAGGGGAGGTGATGAGCCAGTAAGGAAATGAGTGAGATGGGGAAATGGAAATAGTGAAGGGGGGACAATTACCAGAAGTTCAAGAAATTGATGCACATGCCATCTTGGCCTGAAACGTCAACTGATTATTCATTTCTTTAGATGCTGCCTGACCTGAATTCTTCCAGCATTTTGTGTGTGTTGCCTTGGATTTCCAGCATCTGCAGATTTTCTCATGTTTGTGATTAAATTGCCTATTTCATGCAAATTGAGTCTTTGAGATCTCATTGAAATATACAGTTGAGGGCTTGAATGGCTGTTATCCCTGTCTGCAAAGAACCTGGAAACTGATACAGGGTCAGCTATTTAGAGCAGATGTTTTGAGCTCTGATTTTCCCATGACTATATTTAAAGTTGAGGTGGATAGATTTCTAGATTTTCAAGGAATTCAGTGGGATATGGTGGAATTAAACTGAGTATTCTGAAAATACATCTTTGGTTGAAGAAATGTTTGTGGTTTCAGGTTAGTGTATTTGTTATCACTCATGGCAGTTGCGCAGGATTGGGGATCTCATTAAATGGTTGAACAACCTTAAGAGACTGTGGCTTGTTATTTCTTTTGTTCTTCTGAAATGCCACTATACAACTTCATTGAGGTTTGTTACTTGTATCTCTAAATTTGTGACTCAGTACAATGTCATCGACAGTGGAATTCTGGTTAACTAGGACACATTCAAACAGTACATTTTCATCCAATTTAGCAGCTGTCCCAATTAGCCAAAGTTTCATGGAAATAGTTAACAAGGTATAAAAAAGCCAAACTGCCATGTATCTTACAATTTGTGTATTTAAATGAATATAGAACATATCAGAACACTGATACCTCTTCAGTACTATGTGACTCTATTAGTTCCTAATAGTTATTGACAGAAGAATTCATCTGACATGTTCTTTTGATTGTAAATGAACAAATCAGCGCAGGCACATAGTGCAGATAATAGACTGAATCCTCCAAATCTTCATTTTCATTGTAACATTCAAAATGATTGTTAATACCTTCAAATTCTTTGTAATTCCTAATTTGTTGAAGTAGTTCACTCCCAGCTGTTTCTGGAATCTCCAAACTGAATGCTGAAACTTTAGTGAGCAAAATGGTTCCAAATTGTCTTCCTGCTTATTTTTTCAACTACCAGTGACAATAATCATTGCTTTTTGAACACAAGCCACATACAACTGATTCTATTTAAAACTGATCGCTCTAGGCATGGTGTGCTGTCTACTGGCCACGCATGTACATGCAACTGTTCAACAATGGTCTCCTGCCTTAATTAAGTGGCATAGTATCCCAAATGAATGAAGGGAATCCCAGTTATTTTTTCGATTTTTAGTTTTCTTTGAGTTGTGCAAATAAATGGCTGCCCTGGTTAAACAATTAACTGAAATCCACTGCATATGCCAAAAAGCTGTAAAGGATATTTGTTTTAATTAACAAGTACATACGTATTCACAGGTTTGTTTTGTGATAGGAATGTAGTTATTTAGAAATTTTCAAATTAAATTAGTCTATAGGTATTAACATTTGTGTGAATATTTAGGATAGGTTTTGGATGGAGGAGGTTGTCCTGGGAATTTGGTAAACTGTGTGCATACACTGTTTATCAATTTAGAATGTTTTATAGGTGCCACTCATCCTCTTCAGTCTGAAATACACTTCTGTGCAAATGAAGTGAGTTTACTTCTCTAGCTATACTACATTTTAATCGTTACTTACCAGTTTGTTTGAATGACATTGTAATTTCTGCCTCAGCCAACTGTCACTACAGCTAGAAAGATGCATTAATCTACAGTGGTTATTTTTAAGTCTGTCTGAGCATTTGTACTTTGTACCAAAGTTGGGTTTAATGCACAAAATAATCTGTGTAATAATGAAGAATTCAGTAAGGTGATAAAATGTTTAGCTGAATTGAAAGTTTATGGATACTTCGTTTGTGTTTCAAGATCCAGATATTGTGGGTTTAAATGTAATCTGAATGAAAATGCTGGTATAGATGTTGGAACGGAATGCTACAAGATTATTTATAGACTTTATGAATTGTTTTAGTTTCTTGAGGATAAAATAGCTTTAAGTTACATCTTTGTTTTCTTCGGCCCAGTTAGATCCTTCCATGTCATTTGTTACTCCAATGAGCCTAGATTCCAATACACAGCCTCTCCTAATATCCTTTGCCCATATTTTCCTCAAGGAAGCAAAAAGTTTTTGTTCTTGGTGATAATTTTATGGGAAGGGGAGGGGTGTGTGGAATCTCGCTCTGCCTGACACTGAGTTTTCCATAGATTGATTTAGTGTTTCAAGAGATAACAAATTAAATAAATCTTATCTGCACTGAAGTTGATTTCCTACACAGTGACCAAAATTAGGGTGGTTTGTGATTGCTCACAGGTAACTGTTTGGAATTCAATACATACATTCATTCATTATTTTAAAAATCATTTGTTTTTAAACTGAAATAGTAACAGAATAATTGTTTTTTTACCTCCATCCTACTATGTACTTTTCATAAAGACTGATTAAAAAATACTACTGTAATTAATTTGATAATTGCTATTGGGTTTGTAGTAGAAGTATTCTATGTCTAGTCTGGTATATATCATGTGACATTTATAGTCCTTCTGAGCATAGTTGACCCAATTGCTGAAAAATATGGGCATTTTTTGTGAATTTGAATTTCTAGATCTTTCGTCTATTCAATTATAGATATCAAAACTAACAATATAATAATTGAATGGGCAGTATTACTCTATAACATGTCCTTTTTCAGTTATTAACAGTTACACCAGTGAATGAGCATAAGGATTAAATATTAGCGATGCAGCTAGAAATGCAGTAGTTAAGGAGGACTAGCTGTTTTTCAGGTACAGTCTGACCTGGATGCTTTGTTGTCTTTGTGCTCAGGAATAGACAAGTGTTGGTGGGGGGTGGGGGTGGAAATGTGGGGGTACAAGAGCATGTTGCTCATTATTACAGTAAAAGCAAATGGTTCCTGTAAGATAAAAATTAAGATGCAACCAGAGGCAAAACGTAACTATTTGTTTTCAGCAAAGCAAGACAGTTTAGAAATTGATCTATGGCTGTGGGTGGTGGCACCTGTTTTTTTAACAGGAAATTGCACATGTGCTTTAAGAAAGGAATTGACGGAGAATCTAAACTAAGTGGGATGGGGTTGCTAAACAAATACAACTATCCTATAGGTAACAGATTTAAGGGTAATCATCCAGAATAATTTATCTGAGAGGAAAAGCTGTCATAAATAAAGGCAATGAGATTGCATATGGGGGAAAAGTCACTTGTAAAACACATGGAAAGGAATTCTCATAAATCAGGAGGCTAAGATTTAACTCCAATGGCTCGGCACATGGGCAGCTCTGGTCTTTAAGGGGACCTTCTCTTTCCCTAGTCACCCTCTTACATTCGTATAACTGAAGAATCACTTAGGATTATTTTTAATCAAGCTTGCCAAGTTCATTCTTGTCCTCTTGTTTTCCCTCTTAAGCTTGGTCTTAAACTTTTTATATTCATCAAGGGATTAATTCATATCTAGTTTCCTACTTTTTGCCTGCCAAGGTCTCAATATCTCCAGTCATTCAGGAGTCCCTGAATTTGGTGTGTCTACTCAGTGACACTGTCAGTGGAGCTGTATCCTGAGGGCTTCAGCATTCTTCATTCAATGTACACTCCATGCAACATTCTCCTGAGGAGTTTACTTTGGATTCTCCAGTTTCCTCCCAAAGTTATGGCACTTGTGTTATTGGGAATGAGGGATGAATAGGATTAATTTAAAAGGGTGCTTTATGGTCAGCCTGGACTAGTTGACCATGTTTGTTTCTTTGCTGTATAATTTGGCAGCTCTAAATCAGGTTGAGTACCCCTTATCTGAAATACGAAAATCCAAAAATCTCCAAAAGCTAAATTATTTTTGTTTACTAATGTAACATCATGAAAGGGAAATTGTGCAAGGTGCTGGGATGATCAGAATTGGGTTTATATCACCGGAAGCAGTTCAATGCTATATGTTATATAGAAAAAGAAGCTGACTAAATTTACAACTCTCTGCAGCGTCTTTCGATCCTGTGCAGTAGTCTGCCTCACCTTCCCCCCACCCCTCGGTACCAGACAGTGATGCAGTCTGTTAGAATGCTCTCTGTGGTACACCAGTAGAAGTTTTTGAGTGTTTTTGTTGACATACCAAATCTCTTCAAACTCCTAAGTTCAAACTTCATTATAGACACTGTCTTGCCTACTTTGTAGCTGCATCAATGTTGGGACCAGGTTAGGTCCTCAGATCTTGAAACCCAGGAACTTGAAACTGCTCAATCTCCACTTCTGATCCCTCTGTGTTCCTTCATCTTGCCCTTCCTGAAGTCTACAATCAGCTCTTTTCATCTTACTGTGCAAGGTTGTTGCTGCAACACTACTCCACAAGTTGGCATATCTTGCTCCTGTACGCCCTTTCGTCTCCATCTGCGAATCAACAGTGGTTGTATCATCAGCAGTTTTATAGATGGTATTTGAGCTATGCCTAGCCACACAGTCATTGGTACAGAGAGATTAGAGCAGTGGGCTAAGCACACACCCTGAAGTGCACTAGTGTTGATCTACACTAGGTGTTACTAGTGTAGGAGGATATGTTATCACTAATCCGCACAGATTCCAGGCAATATGCAGATACTTGCGCATCACGCTGTTCTGAGAAGTGACCTTGCATGTGTGTTGAATAGAAGTTAATGAACAATCCAAAACTGCTGCATAAAGTGAAAAATGAAGATCTCGATTGTGTATTGAAGGAATACATTTGTCTGTGTCGGAATGAACATATGCCACTTTATTGGTACGCTGATCATGAAACAAGGGAAGATTTATTCTGACAAACTGCAAATTTAATGTAATTGTGAATATTCAGCAGGCTGGTTGCAGAAATTTAAGAAAAGGCACTGCATTGCATTTTTTAAAAGATCTTAAGCATTTTAAAGATAGTGTCTGCTGATCATGAAGCACTGATAAGTTTGCAAAACTCTTCACTGAACTCAAACACCAGAGCAAGTCTACAATGCTAATTGTTTTTACACCTTACATAAACCTTTTTTAAAGTAAAATACAAATGGTGCTCTGTAACCTTTTAATCATAATATGACATTGTAGGTGATACTGAAATCTGGTTATTTTTTAATTGCTGTTCAGCATCTGATTTGGGTATTCTGATGCTGCTGTGCTGTTTTTGTAACTCTGCACACATTATATTTTCATTATATTAATGGCAAGTAATTTTTACTGTTAAGTGCATACATGTGATGAACAAGTGTAAGACTAATACTGCTTACTGGTATTAGAGTTGGGAATTATAGTGATCCCATGCTATCTCATTGCATATTCCAGAATCCGGTCCCAAGCATTTAGGATAAGGGGTACTCAACCTGTAGCAAGAAAATTTCAACTATGAAATGATAGAAGTAGATTTTGTGACTATACTTTTGTAATATTGGGTAAGGTAGGATTTGAAGCACAGGACCATTTGAAAGTTGAGTTGTCTATACACATTTTTGTATGGTGAATCACCAAAACCCATTGATGTAATACCCACTTTATATTTCTGGTAATTCACTAGTCTTCCAGAGAATTAAATATTAATCCTTCACTATGGCTGTCAAATTGTAGTATTCCCAGAATCATTATTGGCGTTCCTTATTTGTGTTACTGATTCTGGATAGCACTTGCTATAGTGATCAAAATACAATGGCGCATCTTCATTCAATTCCCTGCCTACCACTCTGTTTATTATTTTTGGTTACAGTTGAATTAGTAATTGAACTGCACACTTGAATTACAGTTGAACTTTTAATACAAACTCTTTAAAAACCTGGGATGCATAGCAATAAGAATGAACTGATTTGATCATTGGAGCTCATGTCATGGGTAACTTCATGATTTGCCTCTTTGGACATTGTTTCCCTCTTCCTTAAAACTAGATTTTTTCCCCATTGAAGTTATTAAGCAGTATGAATCCTAGGATGGATTTCATGTTGCGGTGAATATTTGGCAGAACTGTTACTGCACACACAACTTTTGGGAATGGTGCCCAAGAAATGATAAATGACTAATGTGAATGTACATGTCCAAGGACCAGCAGCAAAAGACATGGAATGCTGTCTCAGATCATTTTATGAGGAAGGTACTTCGAAGGCTCAAATTCCAAGAGGACAACCCAAACAACTTTATTAGTCTTTGATGGAGAAATAGAGAATAAATCAAGGTAATATAATGTTATATTTAGATTTTTTCAAAAAATGTCCAGTGAAGACTCCATAGAGTTGCAGTTGTAACCAAAACCTGTGTAGTCAGAAGACCAAAAGCAGAATGAATATCAAACTAACAGTTAAGATTAGCTGCAGATGACCCAGTGATGCTAAGGGTCAGTACTGCAACCATGCTTGTTCCCCACTTACACTTAACCTTTCACTCATTTATGTAAGATTTACATCACATGCTGGATGTGGCCAATAAGACAAACTTATGGAATGCAAATGTAATTCATAGTCTTCAGTTTCTCATTTGAGGTGCATTTTGCTAAGAGGGAATCCATGCTATTCTTTACAATAATATGGGCTAGAAAGCAAAGGGACCTTGAATATTGGTACTCAAGGTGAAGTGAAAACAGTTTAATAAAGCCATTCTTAAAAGAGCAACAAAGTAATGCTGAAGCTGAAATTATGCTTATTAAAAATACTTGATTTTAAGCTGGGATGCAGGACTCTAAAATTACAAGAGAGTTAGATACTGTAAACATAAGGTTCTGTCAATAGGATATGGGGTCTGTTGATAAATTTAATAGGGAATTGAGTAATTTCTTTATCCAAAGTAATTGGAATGTGGAACTTTGTGCCACAGGAAATAATTGAGCCAAATAAGATGTATTCATGGTTAACTTAGGAAGGCATATGGAGAAAGATGGTTTGATAGTTAAATGAATAAGTGTAGGTGCATAAACATATGGAGAAAGATGGTTTGATAGTTAAATGAATAAGTGTAGGTGCATAAACACTCAGAACTGGTGTTTAGAATTTTATTAATGATTAAATAGGAATTGCCTTCAAATATTGATCTTTTCTTTGGTTCATATGCTTGGTAAAGGTTTTAATATATTATAACAGACTGTGGGGGTGGGGAAAAGTATCATTAAGCAGATCATTTATTTCTGAAGATCTTGGCCAGAGTTAATGCTCCATGTCAACTTCCGTCTTTCATCAGCACAACAAACTGCGATCCAGCTTCTCAAATACTTTCACGTCATTCACCTCAACAAATACCTGTGAAAGCAGTTTGGAATGGAAGGGTTTACTTATGCTTGTTTTTATTTAGAAATTGTCTTTGTATGAAACAGGGGAAGAGAGAAAATAATCTTGGAAGATCTCTTAGTAAAGGGTACTAAATAGAGGTTAATGGAATGCTACAAGACTGAGCCTCATAGGTTTCTACTGGATTGATAAGTAGATAAGTGTTGTCCTTCAAGCTGAAGAGATGGATTTTGTTCATTATAGAGATGTGGACTTAAAAATTAATTATCTTTGCCTGAACAAAATAACAAATTAAGCAGGAGCAATTTCATTATTTACCATCATTAATTAAAATGTTGATCCTAAATTGGTCGATTTGTTAGATATGTTGTATTGATTGAACAGGTATCATAGAGTCAACTCCCAGTATACAGTAAGAATTCTCTATTTAATATTTGGGTATAGCAATTATTCACCTCGGTAATAAATAGAAAAAGTATTTTTGAGATCATGGAAGATCTTTGATCTCAATATTGGAAGATTTCTTTGATTCAAACTTTGGTTGAAGAGTTAGTGTAGTTTTGGCGAAAGTAGAATGTAGTTCATAAGTTGATTTTGATGAATTACAGATATAAAAATTAGAGGGCAAGAGCTCGAGTGACAAAGATTTTTGGGATTTGGAACCAGTGAAAGGGGCAAGAATGTGTTGGGAAATATAAAGTGTTTTATAGGTCAATCAGTGGAAGTATTGGATAACCAGTAGATTAAAAGAATTTCCACTCGAGTGATCAGGTCTCTTCAAATTTGTATGAGCAATATGGCCAGCAATGTTCCTGGACTATGCATTGTAGGTTGCTGATTAAATACTTTGCTTGATTAAATTGACGTAGTTAAATGAACTGAAATTGGAAGTATCTGCGTTTGGATTTTGCATGAAATATCAAATAGATCCTTTGTGCAACATCTAATGGGAAAAGGCTCTCACACTATTTAGTGAAGAGTGGAGGGACACTTGCCCATGTTCAGGGCAATTATTGTGTCTCAGGCATACCATTAATCATTTTCTCATTGCTGATTAAGGTCTTGTTGGGTGCAACATTCCATTTCTCTACATCAAAATTGTGACTGTACTTCATAATGATGGAAACATTTGAGGATTTTGAACATATTCTATAATTTTAGATTCATTTTAACATTTGGCTATGAGATATTTTAGGATTGGGTATATTCAAGTAGTAAAAATACTGGGTTTAGAAATGTTAAGTTTAACCTGAACTTATTTATAGCTGTTCCCTTTTTAAGTTCTTAACCCCTTCCAAATAAGCCACGAGTAGACACATCCTGCTACATGTTTGGTGAACTAGTTTCAGTTGTAATTTCTTCAGTATCCTCAATTTTTTTTTATGGTAATAGCATAGGAGGTATCCTCCCAGGTTTTTCCTTCCTTGTGGACCTTTTGAATTCTTTGCACTTGCAAAGCAAACTGATCTGGATTGATATTGTTGGTTTTTTCTAAAATTAATTTTAGTTTTATTTCTATACTTTTGAAGTGATAAGACAACAAATACAAATAATTTAAAGACGGTTGTAATGAAGGAGGTATAGGATTGTATACAAATTCAAGTATTGAGTCTTAATTGAAAACAATCCCCTTTGACCTGCATTTATAGATTAATACAAAAATTACTCCAAAATGCTGTTTATCAGACATTTTGATCTAGAATTGTTGAATGATATAAAATCAACTTTGGTATTTTGAGATACTAACAACCAGAAATAGACTAGGGGTAATAAGTTTTGCCAGGACAGGAAAGGGAATTCTTGAATTAATGGAAAATTCCTTTGTATTCCTTTATCAAAGAGCCAATAATGGACAGAAAGATACCGAATTTGTTTAGACACACAAAGGTGGCAGTGTTTTCACTGCTGGAAAAGGTCATAGTTACAATATAACTATTTTAAACAGGTAACTTGCTTAAAATGGGTGTGCCAGTGTGCCCGCTTTTTTTTTACATCTGCACAGTCCAGCCATTACTCTTAAGCGTGAAATTTTACACGGCCTGAAAACTGCCTGGCATTTTAAATGTTCTTGTGATATTCACATAAACCACGACTCAACACATATGATGTCAGGCAGTCAAAACAACTGACAGGCACAATGGGGAAAGTAAAATGTTTTGACTAGATGGCATTAGTGTTCCGCTGGTCAGTGGTTTATTACCATTGAGTTACCGACTTCCATTCTGTGTTTATTGTTACAATTTGTAACAGTGTTGTAACTTGAAACGCTAACACTGTAAATAGGTTGAAGCTCCAGGATCTTTCAAAGTAAAGACTATGGCATGTTTATTTAGAACATTTATAGATTATATTCATTTAACACAATTATAGGGTATTCCAAAACTAGATTTCAGAATTGACAGAATTCCAACTATGCAACAGCAAATGCTATGTGCACGGGAGCACCTCGGTTTCTGTGTAGCCATGCACTTACGCAGCTTAGAGGGATCAGTGGTGTGCATAGGAATTCTCTTTTTGGAGCAGCTGGTGAATCTCTGGAATTCTGTACTCTGGCGGGTTGTGGAGGTTAGGTTATCAGCTGTAATTAAGTGGCTGCAGGTACATTTTTGAAAGATCAGAGAATTGAGGACTGTAAGCAACTAGCGCACGAGGAGTAGAGAGTAATAAGCCCTTGAAGCCTGCCTCAGTGTTCATTTTAATGATCATACTGAATGGCAAGGCCCACATTAGAGGCTACATAGCCTACTTCTGTTCTTATTTTATGACCTCACACATCATGACCTTAGAGAGCCTGGTCCTGGAACTGAGTGGGCCAGGCAGCATCTATGGAAAAGAGTACTATTGACATTTTGAGCTGCCTGGCTGCTGAGTTCCTCCAGCATTTTGTATGTGTTGCTTGGGTTTCCAGCATCTGCAGATTTTCTCTTATTTGAAGCTGGTCCTGGTTGGCCTCCCATCCCTGCTCCGATCAGCTCTTGATCCCCTCCCAGGAGCACATTGATCAGCTACCTGCTGAACAGAGCATGCTCCCACTTGGGTAAACAGGGCAGCACTCTGAGGATCATGTGTTTTTATTTTGAGTGCCTTCAGTACCATACCACCCTCATAGCTGCGTGGAAAAGCTCTGTTCATTGCAGCTTGGCCCTTCCATTGTATCCTGGATAATGGGTTACCTGACTGGCAGACCACAGTTTGTGCGGCCTCAGAGCTCTGTGTCAGACATGGCTATAGGTGGCACTAGGGTCCCACGGGACTGTATTGGCTCCCTTCCTGTATACCTCGGACCTTAGACACAAGACTGAGTCGTGTCATCTGCAGAAATTCTCTGACTCAGCAATAGTTGAGTGTATAAAGGGAGGACAGGAGGAAGAACACAGGGCCCTGGTGGAGGACCTGGTCGAATGGTGCAAACTATCGTCTGCAGCTCAACATCAGTGAGACAAAGGAGATGGTGATGGACTTTAAGAAGACCAATCCTGTTACTATTGGTGGTGAGGACCTAAAAGTACCTGGATGACAGATTTAAGTGGCGCACTAACACAAGGGTTATGTACAAGAATGGCCAGAGTCATCTTTGTTTTCTGAGGAGTCTGGGGTCCTTTGAAGTATGCAGTCCTCTCCTTCACATGTTTTACCAGTGTGTTGTCTTCTATGTGGTGGTGTGCTGGAGCAATGACATCAATATGCCTAATGTCTCCAGGCTCAATAAACTGATTAGAAAGGTTGGCTCTGTTATAGGGGTCAAACTGAACAATCCAGAGGTTGTAGTAGAACAAAGGACCCTCCAGAAGATCCTGGCAATTCTGGACAATGTTTCTTGCCCTCTGCATGCCACCTTATCTGAACAGAGGAGCACTTTCAATAATAGACAAAGACAACTGTGCTGCTCCAAAGTACGCTATATGAGGTCCTTCTTGCCCTCAGTCATTAGGCTCTATAATGAGTCAAACTACAGCTGAAGAAATGATGACTCCTCCTATTAGACTGTTATTAACCTCTGTTTACCAGAGCTTATTTACCATGCATTGCTATACAGCAAGTCCCCGGGTTAAGAACGTCCGACTTACGGACAACTCGTACTTACGAACGGTCTGGCATAAAGCCTATTATATTAAAATTTTGAGTTGAGAACATTGTGCAGCTTCAGCGATTCATTGGCTCAGGGAAGGAGAACACCGTCCGCCATTTTAAGTCGGATCACTTTGCCGTTAACACTGTGAGTGTGTAATTTTGTATTTGGCTTAAAGTTTTGTCTTATTTACCCTTGTAACCATGCCTCCAAAGTGTAAATCCAATGCAAGTGCTGGTGATGCATCAAAGAAAAGGAAAACGATCATGATTGAAAATAAAGTGGAAATAATAAAGCGATCGGAAAGAGGTGAAACGTCATTGGTCATTGGAAAAGCGTTAAGCTACCGTCAGTCAACGATCGGAACTATTTTAAAGGATAAAGTGAGAGTAATGGAGCATGTGAAAAGCCCTGCCCCGATGAAAGCTACAATAATTACTAAGCAACACAGTGGTTTAATTATTGAAACTGAAAGGCTATTGATAATTTGGTTAGACAATCAAAATCAGTGTAATATGCCTATTAGCCTTTAGTGCACAAAAAGGCTCAAAGCCTTTTCAATGATTTAAAAGCTGCATGTGCAGCAAGTGAAGGTGATTGTGATGAAGAATTTGTTGCGAGTAGGGCTTGGTTCAATTGTTCCAAAGTGAAGGCAAATTTACATAATATTAAAGTGCAAGGTGAAGCAGTGAGTGCCGATGTAAGTGCTGCGAGTTATTTTTCTGAAATGTTGAAAAAAATTGAGGGAGATTATTTGCCAGACCAAATACTTAATGTAGACAAGACTGGCTTATTTTGGAAAAAATTGCCTGAAAGGACCTACATTTCAAAAGAGGAGAAAAGTGCACCAGGGCATAAGGCATCGAAGGATAGGCTAATGTTATATGCCATCCTCTCCAACACCAGGCCCTTCATCTTCAACAGTAGCCATCTCTCCATCTTCTCCTGCATCATCCAATTATTATAATATTACCTCATGAATGCCCTTCCGGTATGCAAGATGTCGATGGAATGAAAGTAAGTGTTAACCTTTAATCAGATCTTTTTTCTTTTTCTCTATCTAAATTGTTTTAAGAACTGTTTCTTTAATGCTTTTTACAGTACTGTATACGTACACACACACACAGATTCACACTCCTCAGTACAGTACTGTATGTAGTAACTTTTATTACTGTATTGTATTATGTTTAAGATGTTTTAGTGTATTTGGAAGTGTTTCTTAAGTGTTTTATATGCATAGAAAGGTAAAATATATACTATTTACTAAGACAAACATTTGACTGACGGTAAATAAGAGCCGTATGTACCTGTTCCGACTTACCTACAAATTCAACTTAAAGACATACTTAGGGACAGATCTCGTTTGTAACCCGGGGACTGCCTGTAGTGGGCACCCTGTGCAATACTACTATCAACTCTTGCCTGGACAGTGTGAATGTGCATCCAATTGTAATGCTACTGTGACACCAATTTCCTTGGGATCAATAATCTATCTTTGTTTTATGTGAAGCTTCAGTAGTACTATCAATTACATCAAACAGATTACACAAGTCCAAGTGAAATTACTCGATTGTAAGAGGGCACTAAGGGCGAGGATGGAATTTACCTATTAAAATTGTTAAATAAGTGGGAGCTGCACACAGTCTTTAATCTGTCGCCATCTTGAATTGTGCACCTCAAAAATGCATGCTTATCCCACTGTTCTACACTCAGCACAGCTCAAGCACCAGCTATAAATTTGCCAGTTACATATGGGATCTCGTATAGCAACAAGGTGGTGTACAGGAACAAGATGGATCAACTGGTTGAGTGGTGTCGCAACAACAACATTGCAATCAGTGTC
Organism: Hemitrygon akajei; assembly: GCF_048418815.1. Taxonomy (NCBI): domain Eukaryota; kingdom Metazoa; phylum Chordata; class Chondrichthyes; order Myliobatiformes; family Dasyatidae; genus Hemitrygon; species Hemitrygon akajei. The sequence continues at coordinate 158,932,959 of NC_133133.1, forward strand.
AGTGTGACCAAGAATTGATTGTGGACTTCAGAAACGAAAATCAGAAGAAAACCTGTGCCCTCTTATCACTACCATCAGGGACGAGGTACAGGAGCCTGAAGGCACACACTCAACGTTTTAGCACCTCTGCCATTGGATTTCTGAACACTATGAACCCATGAACATTACCTCACTAATCATTTTTCACAATATTTATTTTTATTGTAACTTAATAATTTTGTCCTGCACTGCACTGCTACCACAAAACAAATTTTTTTATGACACCAGTGGTAATAATCCTGATTTTGAAATGCTTGATAACTAAAGCTAGAAAAGTTCTGAATAACTTTCTTCATTTCTATCATAGAGGGGACAATTTAGCTAATCTGGAAAGCGATCAAGACCAGTGGTTCCCAAACCTTTTTATTTAAAAGCTCAGACCAGCACCCCTTTCCGGTCATCAAATAAAAACTATAAAGAATTTTGATTTATAATGCACTTTGAAAGAAAATAGAAGCTGTAAATTTAAAGCTGACAAACAATTGCAAAACTTATTTATGTCTATTTAAAGCTACAAATAAAACTCTTTAATTACACATTAAATATGTAATTAATGAGCACAATTCTCATAGAGGGTTCAGAAGTGGAGAGAGTGAGCAGTTTCAAGTTCCTGGGTATCAAGATCTCTGAGGATCTAACCTGGTCCCAACACATTGATGTAGTCATAAAGAAGGCAAGACAGCGGCTATACTTTATTAGGAGTTTGAAGTGATTTAGCTTGTCAACAAATACATGCAAAAACTTAAGTTGTACCATGGAGAGCATTCTGACAGGCTGCATCACTGGTATGGAGGGGCTGCTGCACAGGACTGAAAGAAGCTGCAGAAGGTCGTAAATCCAGTCAGCTACATCAAAGTACCCAGGACATCTTTAGGGAGCGGTGTCTCAGAAAGGCAGCGTCCATTATTAATGACCTCCAACACCCAGGGCCCTTTTCTCACTGCTACCATCTCTTTAATATATGTAATTTATTTTATTTATTACTATTTTTTCTGTCTCTACTAGATAATGTACTGCATTGAACTGCTGCTAAGTTAACAAATCTCAAGTCACATGCCGGTGATAATAAACCAGATTCTGAAAAAACAATTTGCATCAGTAATCTTGGAGCTTATATTAGTAGTGCAACTATTCAGTACTTCATTGTTTTTCACTTTTCAATGAGATGTGTGAACTTGGTGTAGTGATATCAGCTTCTCAACATTGAGCTGAATATCATTCAGTCTCAGATCCCACATTCAGTCATTTGTAGTCTTTCTGTTGCTTTGAAAGAAGTTGGACAACGCTGAAACTGTGCTGCACTAAGTAGAATGTTGGAAAAGCAATAAAGAACACTTTGACCTTTTTCCACATTGCGCACTAGCGTTCAGGGATTCCTTTCTGCAACCAAAATTCCTGATATGAATTTTTGTATCTCTGCTTTAGTTCAGTCACTTTGTTGCAATCAGTTTTTCGTCCATTCTTCCTGTTAACTCTTCATTAGAATTCAGTAATAAATTTATTACCCAATCTGGAATTTGGGTAGAGAGAAGATCATGAAATCTCTGACATGTCTTTATGCATCTCACACAGTTGGACACAGTTTACATTGAGATCATCTGGTATTCCTTTCTCCCCCAACTCACTCAAATTGGAAAAAGTCATGGCGGCCAATGTTGCACTTGCATAGGGTTAACTTTGATAGAAATATGGAGATGACTGAATTGACGTTGATAAGATTCATAAGAAATGGAGGAGGAATAAACCACCTGCGCATTGAGCCGACTCTGCCATTCAATAAGATCATGGCTGATCTGGCCATGGACTCGTCGCCACTGATGTGCCTTTTCCCCATAACCCTTAATTCCCCTACTACGCAAATTTCCTTGCAATTGAAGATTGATTTCATTAAACTTTGCAAATATTTCTGACAAATAAGCAATGCCATGACTAATATTTGAGAAGAGTTTATTGTCATTTCTCTATATAGATGTATACCACCAAATGAGTGTTTCCCTAGACCGGTGTGTAAAGCACATAGTACACATAATACACAATAACTTAGGAAATTAAGAATTAAGTCTACAAATGAATTGAGTGTAGATAATTTTTGCATTTTACTTTAAGTATTGTAGGATACATACAAATTATTGGTGATTTTTCAAATGCGATGTGGCAGGGAGTTTGGAAGCTTAATGGCCTTGTTTGGGGGGGGGGGGGAGCTGTTTCCCATATTGACCATTCTTGTCTTTGAGTTTCCTGTCTGATGGAATGTCAGAGGATGCAGGGTGGATGGGTGGTATTCATTAATAATACTACGGCCCCTACGTACACAGTGCTCCTGGTCAAAGTCCCCAGTGGATGATAGGGAGACCCCTATGATCCTTTGGACATTCTCACAGTCCTCTGTAGGGACTTCTGCTCCAATGCTCTGCTTCCAAACCCAATGGAGATGCAGCTTGTAAGGTTGCTGTCAAGGTGCCTCTGTAAAATTAGGTTAAGTTTTGGGGGGGGGGGGGGTGGTTGTGTAGTGGAGACAACCGCTGTGCCACCTTATTCAGGAAAGTGACATTGAGAACTAGATGAGGACATCTGTGATGTGAACTCCCAGGAATCTGGTGCACTTAACTCCCTACAGAGGAGCCATATATGTACTACAGAGGGGGATGGTTCATTTACACCTTCCTAAAGTCTACAATCATTTCCATGATCTTCATGTTCGGACGAGTTGTTTTTCTCACACCAGTCTACCATCCGCTCTGTTTTCTCTCTGTACTCCGACTCCTTATCGTTGTTGATGAAGCCAACCACAGTTGTGTCATCTGTAGACGTGATATGGTTTGAGCTGAATCCTGAGACACGATCATGTGTGACCAATGTGAACAGTGGCGAGCTGTGCACAGCCCTGGGGAGCACCAGTGCTCAGTGTAATGAGACTGGAAACATTGCTACCCATGTGGCCTGACTGAGGCCTTAAGTCCAGGATCCAGTTACAGAGGGGGGAGTTGAGACTCAGCGAGGACAGCTTCAGTTGATTACTGAATGAAGCATTCAACTCTTCAAAGAATTTTATCACAGTTTCAAAATGCACATAAAAGCTTCTCGGCAAGTTTCCTTTTGAGAGCCCTATAGCCGCAAATATTCATCACTGTTAATCATTTTCAATACAAAGCTCTTGAAAAAATTAAGACTTAAGAGCATGGGTCTTGATTTTTTTTACTGCTGTGATAACAGTATTTATTTGTGCCATCGATCATTTTTTGCAACAAGATGTCTCTGAATTATACAGTGAAGGGTAAATATGTTAGGTACAGCCTTGTTCAAGAATGGTGGCATCCTGGCATTGACGGTGCCCTATTTGTTAGTGAGCAAGATGTATTTCTCTTTGAAAAGTTGCTCGACAATCTGAAATATTGACACCCATTCATGTTTCTAGTCCCCTTGGAAATAACAACTCTTGAATTATGTTTTCATCTTTTATTAAGTAAACATAACAAAAAAAAAGCATTACCAGAGGCAACTGAGAAGGGGTCAACCGTGAAGTTTTTCGCCGAGTTTCTCTGTGAGATATTCGGGAAGGATCTGCTTCCAAACCCGTCCGAGCTCGAACGGGCACACAGAGTTAACGTACCTCCCGGAATTCTGGGCACCCGTCCGCGACCAGTAATCTTGTGTTTCCATCAATACCAGGTAAAACACAGTCTGATTGTGGAGGCACGTCGCAGAGGCTCTTTTTCTTTCCAGGATACAACCATTCGCTTTGTGGAAGATTTTGCACCCCAGACTTTAAAGATGCGCGCTGAGTATAAAGGCATAATGAAAGTGCTTTTTGATCGTGGTTTCAAACCTTCCTTTCGTAATCTTGCTGACCTAAGAATCAAGTTTAATACCGGGGAATTCAAGTGGTTCAAATCAGCGAGGGAAGCCGAAGCATTTGTGGCAAGTCTTCCGGCTATCCAGTCATCTTCGGAATCTGATCGGACTTCCTAAAATGGTGGATAAGTACTCCTCGTAGTAAAATCACTTTCTCTGGACTCGGAATTCACTTGAATCACTCAGACATTATTCACTGAAACTCTAAAGGCTGTTGACAATCTCTCCCGGGATTTGGTATGTGTGTAATCTATTTACACCTCTGTATAACTTTACCTACAGAGTTCTACAACTAAATCTAACTTGTTTTGGAGGTTTGAAGTCTTTAGTGAAGGCCTCCCTGTTTGTCGGTTCACAGTTCAACTGCTGATTTATTTTTCCTCTGTTTTAAATACTTATTTATTTTATCTTTTTCTTTTCTTCACCCCCTTTTTTTTCCATTCTCTGAATGTTTTTTTCTCCCTTCTCGGTAAAAGGTTGATAAATACTCGTCTTGAATTTACAATTTTCCCCTTCCTCTTTTTTTCTTTTTCCTTCTTACCTTTTTTTCCCTTTCTCTTACTTTATCCTTCTATAATATTTCACGGGTAGATTAGTTTTGGTTTTCTTCCGATTTTCTCTGTATTAAGTTGTATATCTTGGCAGAAGGTGTTCTAATCTGTAGTTATGTTTCCTAGTGCATAAACTAGTTACTGTTTGTTATAGCATTTATACGGAACTGCTGTCAATGACACAGATCTGGAAGTTGTATTTGGGTTAATTTCTTTGGTAGAGCTAGCTACTTGTTTTGGTAGCCGTCTAGTTTTGGGTTGTGTGGGTGGGGTGAGTTTTCCAGTTCCAACATTTCTTTATTGGTTAGGACATGTTTATATTTTGACCTTACGAATCTATGTTTACATCTCTGCTCCCAGACTGCTATTGTACCGCTTGATTTTTTATATGCCTGCTGCCTTTTATGCATTAGTAATTGATAATGGCTAGTGCACTTAAATTTGTGAGCTGGAATGTAAAGGGACTGAACCACCCTGTTAAAAGGAGGAAGGTATTCTCACATATTAAACAACTCAAAGCTGACATTGCTTTCCTCCAAAAAACTCATATTCGTTCATTATTCAGTTCTCAATTCGGATTTAAAGTTCCATAAGATCTGGGGGCCTTTTATCGAGTACTTTCATAACCTTCCTCTTGACTAGGGTTTTTTTTTCTTTTCGGTCCCTTGCTTTCAGCTCCCTTTCTTTTCTGGTAGTCGGCATTATTATCCTCTGTTGCTAAGCGTATTCACAGTCTGGGAGTTTGACTGTCCGGACTTATACTCTCTATATTGTGTGGTGGTTGGTCTGGAATTGGTTTTTTTTCTTGTGTTGTGGGGTTTGGGGAGGACACTAAGCTCACTTGTCTTTAATTTAGGTGCTTTTTTGTTAAATTCTCTTCCTCTGTAGCATATTGATACTGTATGCTTAACCTTGCTCTGTATTAATGCTCCTCATTGGGATTTGGGGTTTTTAATTTTGTAAAATGTTTTGAAAAACTAAAAATTTTTTTTTAAAAAAAGCAAGATTTGTTATCTGGCAAAGTTGACTCGTCCAACTGCATTGCAAGTTATGTTGTCCTAGGTACAATGGTCTTCAACGTTCTCATACCATTCATCTGTTCACCGAACAGAGTTATTGCTGAACAGAATCACTTTAGTTATTTGGTCTGATGCAACTTGTTCTCAAAACCTCCCTTTCTGCTGACAGAATCGGTACTTCAATTGTATGGGGCTTTCCAGATTTAGCAGTGAGCAATGAAATGTTGCATGAAGCACACAAACCATCGCTGTTTCGGCAAGTGCTGGCAAACATGTTTGTGTTTTGTTTCTAAGTTTTCACGTAGTGACTGTAAGTATGGTTCCTGTTTGCTTTATCAGTGTATTCTCTTCAAATGTTCAAGGAGTCTGGATGGTTTCATTGCCTCATTTTTCACACACATGGTTGCTTGGTGCTGGTATAGATCTATATTTCAGATGCTCCACACTGTACTGACTACACTTTTTGGTCTGCTTCTGCTATTTTCATTATGGATTAATGACCACAGTCAATCACCTATTCTTTATGTCCAACCTTGAGCACTCTGATCAGTAAAGAGGAATGTTATGACTGTAATGGCTCAGGCAAAACCTTTACTGCCTGAAGGTACATAAAGTGGGGCAGCAATATTTCGGTTGGGCTGGGGATTAGAGAGATGTGGTCAAGACCATCAGAAAGGGCATAACTTTACCCCATTGAACACCATATCCTAATTCACAGGAATTGTATCACATTGTGGTTAGAGTATGGGAATCGTACTAGCTGACACTACTACAGTATTGAATGGCAATATGAGGGCTAGGTCCAGAAATTAGTTTTTTTCAGTCCAGATTTCCCATGAAGTGCCAAATACAGAAGTGTTACATTGCTTTTCAGCAGCTATAACATGCTTTAGTGCTAATAATTGATTACAAAGGTGATTATGTGATCTTTGTAATCAATTATTAGCATTTGATCCTCAATGCCTCGTAATTAGTAATTCATTTCTTAATTTAAGGCTGTAATCCCTCAGCTGCGCCCCTTGCTGCTGTGCATTTTCCTCAGAGATTCACACTGCCTCAGGGACAGTGTCACCCACTTTGGGAACCACTAAGGTAGATGGTATGCTTCTTACATAGTTTCCATCACTGTCAGCAAAGTACATCCAAGATTTTTGTGGGTATATGCCATGAACCACCAAAGGAAACTGTAGAAGCAGATGTATTTACAGTATTTAAGACACTTAAACATGTACTTGCATAAGCAAACATTTAAAGGGATATGGCCTCCATGGGCATCTTGGTTGGCATAGTTGAGTTGGGCCAAAGTGTCTGTTCTGTGCTGTGCTGTGCTCTATGCCAAAGCAACATCAGCAACATTGTCAAAACTTTAAAGCTTTTGGAGTGTTTTTGAATCCTCCTGATACTTGGAAGCAATCAACAACTCTTAAAAACAAATAAAGTTGGTCACGTGTAGTGTAGCATAGTAATGGATGAATCACTTGGAAACCTGTCAGAATAGTTAAGATTCCAACACTTGGTGCATGTATCAGTCCTGAGCAACAAGATTAAGCCCAAGATGAATATTAGCAACATCTGTTCTGTTCAAGTTACACTGTAATTGTAAATCAAACATCTGGAATTCTTTTGAAGATTTAATTGAACAAATCACTTTTAATCTGAGAATTGCTTAAGTATACTTCTACTACTAATCTGTGCAATTGGAACCTGTCATATGTGTCATTGGATTGACCGATCTGGTGCTTTTGCAATCTCTGAGGGAATTCTGCATGTTTGAGAATGGAATTGTAGCCTAATGGAGTGTGAATCCATGATCGGCTCAATTTCTTGCTGATCTTTAACTGCTATTTGGTGCGATTCTGATAGGTAGACTGGCTGTGTGGCTTGCAGTCAACAGAAGACGGCGCTAAATTGAACTGAACATTCCTTGACTGTTTCAATGACACTGCAGTTTGATGTTTAATATTCTGTGTTTGCTCGTTTTTTTTATCATTTGCGCAATTTTTTTTGAGTTGGATATTTGATGTTTTCTTGAGTTCTATGTTTCTTTACTCAGTGCCTGTCTGGGAAGATGAATGTCAGGGTTGTATACTGCATACATACTTTAATACATACATAATGTACTTTGAATCATTGAATTCTTCACAAATGACGTGTGTACTATGTATGTTTCAAATTAGAAATCAGAAATTTGATTTACTTGGATACTTATGAAGCATTATGAGTTTTGGACATAGTTTGTTGAATTTTAAGAAAATTAGTACAAGTCCTACACCAAAGACGTGAATGCCAGTGTAGGTAATCTGGAGCATTTATAAGAACGTGCAACGTTTACAGCATGATATGTTGAACAAAATTTCACTCTTATCTCCAATGGAGGCAAGCAATTTGAACTAGAATGGAGACTTTGTTTTGGCCAGTAGTTATCTCTCTTAACTAGCATCTTTAGCAGATTTCCACTTTGTAGAAATTAGTTGTTGAATTTCCAGGAAAACTACAGTGTAATTTATTAGCTGCAAGACACTGCAGGTTTTCTTATTTGTGTAAGCAATGTTGCCACCATCTAACCAACAGTAGCACTGTAGTAGTGCATTTCTATCAACTGGAAATGCCAAATTGTTGCTTTATTCCTCTCTGCTAAATATCTAACTGGCAATTACTCTTACTAATTTTAACTCCAACTCTGATTTCAAAAATGGAATAGAACAACATATAGAAATGCATTGCTTAGAATTAAAAACTACTGCAAAACTTTGAACTTCAGTCAAAGCCAAATTTTGTGGATAATTTGCAATGTTTACTCCATACCAAAGCAATGATTCTATTAACTGCATTGTCTTCAGCCTGCTTTGGACACTTGAGAAAATACATGTCCTTTTGGGGTGTTGTATTGCCTTGTACTTTTCATCCTGCATGAAGATGAGCAATATTTTCAGCATTGAAAGCTCTAATTTACACCTCTAAATTAAACCTGATTCATTTTCCTCTTTATTTTGGTAAGCTGCATATAATTTGCTGAAGTTTGTGAAATGATAAATAGCCACTTATTCAAAGTAGTTGGTTTAATGGAATTTTCTTTTCCAATTAAAGCAAAATTCCACATTTAAATTTGTCGAAGGCTAAAGAGCTATTTTTGACCTTACTGCAAGTTGAGAATGAAAATTAATTAGAAACGCTCTTTTAATTACAGGTGCGCATAGCAGCAAACTTCATTATTCATGCTCCACCAGGAGAATTCAATGAAGTTTTTAATGGTAAGTTCTGTTAAATTGCTAATAATGTAACTTTTTTTCTCTAAGTCCTAATTTAAAAATTTGATCATTGTCGTTTAATTATGATCAAGTGGTAAGGAATTACAGCCTGGTTATTCAACGTTTACAGCAAGGAAAGCTTGTAGGATGGGGTTTGGTGGTGAGAAAAGGACATAATGTTTAGTTTGCAGACAGAAGACACTGCAGTTGCTGGAGCAAAAATAAGTGTTGAAAGAACTCGGCATGATTGGTAGCATTGATAGAGAAAAATAGACAATCAACATTTTTGCATCAAGGCTTTTGATCTCAATTTAGTTTTTGCACTGCAGTGTGTAATTATACATTTGAGGGCAAAACCCTGTACTCCCTGAAAGAGAACAAGGATTGTGTTCTCATCAGAATAGAAATATTGCACATTTTAGGATGGGTGTTCTTTTACTTTGATCGAACTGTGTTCTTTCATTCAATCTTTAGTTTGAATTTGGTTGCCCAAGCAAATTGGAAAAATTGATATATTAGTTTCTGCAAAGTTGAAAGAGTTAGTTGCTAGTATCTGGCTTTTATTTTGGTCTTTTGCATGGGAAAAGAAATATTTGTTCATGTATGTCAACAACTCTGACTGTCAAGCTTGTCAAGATCACCATAAATGTCATTCACTTTAGTTTCTTGTATGTTATTAATTTTCCTTAAGAGTATCCATTTTATCTTTATATAACCCTTTTAATATAGAGGCACTCACTGCAAAAATCTGATGGGGATGTTTATTTTAAGATACTTTGAAAGTGCAGTTCTACCAGGCCCAGGGCAGGTTCAAATGCAAACTTGTCAGGAAGAGGTGAGAGCAGCTGTCAAGTAAGTGTGTGTCATCAGGATGGTAGGAATGGGTCGGCAAGGAGTTTGAACAAAGTGGGAGTGTGCACTGAAGCAGATCTCCTGGTCCAGCAACTAGCAGGCAGAACCCAAATGTATCAAGTTCATGATCCAGGCTGTATATGACATCCTACCCAGTCCAGCGAACCATTTTGCTTGGGGGAGAAAGTGAAGTACCATCATGTCCTCTGCCCTGGAAGAGAGACTCTGGAACACAACTACCCAGAAGTCTTGGGGATGCTACTGCTGGTTGCATGACCAGGTGCTGAAGGCAGTGGCCAAAAGTATCCCCTCAGCCATTAACAAAGTTAGGCACCTCTGCCAATCCAAAAAGCCCATAGCCTTCGTCAAAGCTGGAGACCAACCACAACTTCAGCCCAGATCAGCAGCAGGCCTCATCGACAAGGCATCTGACTGGCAACTAAAAGTCTACCTTGGCAAGCAATTAGTTTCCTGACTTTCATTACATCATTATCAGTTCCTGAGGCTTGACATGGTCATTCTGTGAGAAACCTCAAAGCAGGTGGTAATGGTAGAATTGACAGTTCCTTGGGAAGACCACAATGGGATGGTGTTTGAGCATAAGGAAGCCAAATACCAGGGGTTGGTGCCCGAGACAGGTGGAGAGTACAATGCGAGCCTATAGAGGTGGGATGTAGAGGTTTTGCTGGCTGCTTGCTGTGCAGAACCTGCTCTCTCTTTGGCATTATGGAGACTGCCAAGAAAAGAGCCATGAAGACCATCACAGAGGCTGTTGAGTGAGCCTCCTGATAACTATGGATCAAGTGGTGTGACCTGTGGACCAACGTTACAAGCCACGCCCTGATCAACCCTGGCTGGGTCGCCTAGGCAAGAGTGCCTGATGTTGAAAGACCCAAACACCTGATGACCTTGGGTTACTTCACTAATGATGTGACCCATTGCATCCTTGGATGCATCTCAGCAACATGAAAGTGCAGCTCTAGGCAATACATGAAATAGTGAAAACAAAAATTAGTCTGTTTAATTGCACAGTACAAATTTGAAAGCTTATTACAGTCAGTTAGCTTAACTTGCCTGTTATATTTGAATGTCTTTTTCTGCTCACTAATGAACGTATCACATCCTTAAAATTTTCCTGCAGATGTGCGGTTGCTGCTCAATGAGGACAATCTTCTTAGGGAGGGTACAGCACAGTAAGTACAATTATGGTTTAGTCATTTAAATAAGTCTACATTGATTACAGCAATTTTGTTTTTTGGCAAAGTGTAATCATCTACACTAAAGACCCACAATTTGCATTAAATGACCTTCAATTTTGCTTTATATATTTCCTGATAACACTGAAATCAGTGCATGTAGTGCTGTGGTTGTAAACATTTGTTGTTTTTTTTTGGTTATTTGTTTGCAGACATGTAAACATCAACTTTAGTTCAGCAAATTCTTTGCAGCAAGTCAGAATAATGCAAAGTTTTTAGTAATTTTAATGCATTTGGTAGAAATTGCCTGTGCTTTACATGGGATTAAAGTTTTTTTTTCCTACTTCATTATCCTAATGACCATTGTAATCTTATGGGAATTTAGTTTTTTAATTAGATTCTTTCCCATCAACAGAATTTATAAACGTATGGAATCTTAGCTCTACTTGGGAATTTTGGACTTTCTGTAATCTTCGTTTTCTTCTGATTTCAGTGCCTTTGCACAGTATAATGTGGACCAGTTTACTCCAGCAAAAATTGATGGTTATGATGATCAGGTATGAAATAACTTTTGGTCTTACAATTGCTATTAAGTTGACATTAGTATGATAGAATATATGAACTATTCTGTAAATACAACACTATTATGTAAAAAGCAGGCTCTTTAGACCACAATGTCCATACTGAATAACTACCATGCATCTCAGCCGATACCAACTAATCTCACTTGGTCTAAAGCTATCTACACCGTGGCAATTTAAATGCTGACCTAAAAAATATTATCAAACTACCAACTAAGTAATATTTCCAATCCCAGCCACCCTCTGAATGAAAGAGTTGTTCCTCAGAGCCCTGCCCTAACCTTTGCCCTCCAGTTCACTCTCTGCTGTGAGAGAAGGTTTTTCCAATATTTGCCCTATAAACCTCATAATTTTGTATATATCTTTATCAAGGGACTCCTTAAACCTCTTTTGTTTCAAGGAAAACCAACTCACCATACTCAATCTTGATGTATGCATGTGCTGTAATTTCCTAAATACACTCTAATAGCAATTAACTTGGTTAGAGTCATTGTGACCTTTTTAGGTTGTATTTGGGCAAGAGTTAGGTACTTGGATAATGTTTACAGTTCTTTTATATAAAAAAAAATTCCCTAACAATATTCATGCTTGGTAATTTAGATGCTGCATTATTTTGTAAATGTGAACCATATGTTATATTAAAAATTTACTAACTATTTTTGTGACCATTTTGCTTTTAAAAGATGTAAAGTCAACAATTTGCTGTTAAGAGTAAATAACATGAAATTGTTAGAGTTTCAGATTCTCCACTTAATTTTTGTTTATTAATATATTGAATTATAAAACTAATTTTTGAATTTAGAATATTGATAATTACTCCATGTAGTTGCTTATGTAGTTTAAAATAAATTAGAAAATTGGGACCTTTTATTACCTGTAAAAGTGCTAAAACTTTGGAAGAAAGTGGCATCATCAGTAGTAAATTTATGTACTAGGTTTGATATTTTTAATCACTTTTGAAAAGGTGTTGTTGATAAGGCTGCAATTAACATGCTTCCATTAGGTACCAGAAAGCTACCATCTCAAACTGTTGCAGGCTCAGTGGTACAAATGCTCCGATGCAGCAGCTATCTAGACAGCTTCCAATTCGATGGAAGGATAGTATCATTCCAAGTCAGAACAATGTATGAGTGCAAGTGCAGTTTTCAAAGATCTGCAGCCCTTTTACAACTCATCACGATCGCAGGCTTTGTTTGACGATGACCTAACAAATTTCTGCAGTGTACCCTAATGATACATAGCTACTGTATACTTGTGGAGGAGAAGGTGATTGTACTGGGCACTCAATGCAGTGATTGGCAAAGCATTTTGCATTTACAGTGGCATGCAACAGTTTGGGCACCCTGGTCAAAATTTCTGTTACTGTGAATAGTTAAGTGAGTAGAAGATGAACTGATCTCCAAATGTCATAGTTAAAGATGAAACATTCTTTTCAACATTTTAAGCAAAATTGGTTATTTTTATTTTGTACAATTTTAGAGTGGGGAAAAAAGGAAAGCAGCACCATGCAAAAGTTTAGGCACCCCAAGAGACTTGAGCTCTCATAACTTTTACCAAGGTCTCAGGCCTTAATTAGCTTGTTAGGGCTATGGCTTGTTCACTGTCATAAGGCCAGGTGATGCAAATTTCACAGCTTTATAAATACCCTGACTCCTCAAACCTTGTCCCAACAATCAGCAGCCATGGGCTCCTCTAAGCAGCTGCCTAGCACTCTGAAAATTAAAATAAATGATGCCCACAAAGCAGAAGGCTATAAGAAGATAGCAAGATGTTTTCAGATAGCCATTTCCTCAGTTCGTAATGTAATTAGAAAATGGCAGTTAACAGGAACGGTGGAGGTCAAGTTGGGGTCTGGAAGACCAAGAAAACTTTCTGAGAGAACTGCTCGTAGGATTGCTAGAAAGGCAAGTCAAAATCCCTGTTTGACTGCAAAAGACTTTCAGGAAGATTTAGCAGACTCTGGAGTGGGGTGCACTGTTCAACTGTGCAATGACACCTGCACAAATATGACCTTCAGGGAAGAGTCATCAGAAGAAAACCTTTCCTGCATCCTTACCACAAAATTCAGCATCAGAAGTTTGCAAAAGAAAATCTAAACAAGCTTAATGCATTTTGGAAACAAGCCCTGTGGACTGATGAAGTTAAAATAGAGCTTTTTGGCTGCAATGAGCAAAGGTATGTTTGGAGAAAAAAGGGTGCAGACTTTCATGAAAAGAACACCTCTCCAACTGTTAAGCACGTGGGTGGATTGATCATGGTTTGGGCTTGTGTTGCAGCCAGTGGCACGGGGAACATTTCACTGGTAGAGAAAAGAATTCAATTAAATACCAGCAAATTCTGGAAGCAAACATCACACAGTCTGATTTTTTTAAAAAAAGCTGAAGATGAAAAGAAGATGGCTTCTACAACAGGATAATAATTCTAAACACCTCGAAATCCACAATGGACTACCTCAAGAAGTGCAAGCTGAAGGTTTTGCATGGCCCTCACAGTCCCCTGACTTAAACATCATCAAAAATCTGTGGATAAACCTCAAAAGAGCAGTGCATGCAAGACAGCCCAAGAATCTCACAGAACTAGAAGCCTTTTGCAAGGAAGAATGAGCGAAAATCCCCCAAACAAGAACTGAAAGACTCTTAGCTGGCTACAGGAAGTGTTTTCAAGCTATGATACTTGCCAAAGGGGGTGTTACTAAGTATTGACTATGCAGGGTACCCAAACTTTTGCTTCTGAATCTTTTCCTTTTTTTGTTATTTTGAAACTGTAAAAGATGGAAATAAAAAAAGTAATCTTGCTTAAAATATTAAAGAAATGTGTCATCTTTAACTTTATGCCTTTTGGAAATCAGGTCATCTTTTACTCACTTAGCTATTCACAGTAACAAATTTTGACCAGGGGTGTCCAAATCTTTTGCATGCCTCTGTACATGAATGTTTTCAATTTTCTTTGATGTTGTGAACTTGGGTGTTTCTGTTTTATGTTATACATTGATGTGTTTCATCTGGATAACCTGCAAAATGCCTTGTTATAGGTCAACATTGAGATGTATGCTCAATTGGGGCATGATCTTGTTTGAAAGGTCTAAATCTTAATAAGTGGAATGAAATTTTAACAAAGTAGCCAGTTTATTTTATAGCAAGAATCTCCTTCGTTTTTAAAAACTCAATTCAAGTTTCCTAAATGCATTGATGAAATCTGACATCAATCCAGTGCTGATACTCCAAATATTCAATATATTTTGTTAATGCAAGATCAATAATTTCATGATGAAAATGCATTCATGCATAATTAAAGAAAGGAAATACTAGTTTCCTCAGATGGTCTTAACATGCCAATAATATCACACTACAGGTCTTAATAACAGAACATGGTGATCTTGGCAATGGTAGATTTTTGGATCCCAGGAACAAGATCTCATTTAAATTTGACCATTTACGAAAAGAAGCAAGTGATCCCAAGCCCCATGATGTTGAAAATGCATTGGAATCTTGGCGAAGTGCTGTGGATACTGCAATGAGAGCATATGTAAAAGAACATTATGCAAATGGTGTCTGCACTGTAAGTATTTCATTCAGTACTTGCTCTGAGTTAGTAGTAATGAATTTATATTACAACCATTTCCCTCTGTCTTCAACTCACTTCTCAACTTGTCCATCTGTCACTTTGAGTCTTTGTTTTTTAAAGCTGAAGATATGAGATCTATTCAATGTAATCTTGTAATACATCTCAAAAAATGTGTCCTGGATAGATAATTTCCTTTCAATATTTTATCCAAGAGCCGATTTCTTTCCAAGATTTTGTGTATCATGTGACAAAGACTTTCTTCCCTGGGCTGACCATTTTTTAATACCTCTTATCCTAGTTACTCCCTGTTTGTGCTGTTAACTTTTCAGAATTATTGTTTTTGTCCAACTTACTTTGACTATAGATGTTTTACACCACTTTAGCTCACCCCTAAACGTGTAGCATTCCATTCACAAAGCACAATCCAACATTGCCAATGGGGCCAGTGGTGTTGTATGGAGAAGCTAACCTCTACCTTGAAATCTGAAAGTCCTCTTTCTTGACACCATATCTGTGTGAACTACTAAGCACAGATTTCTAAACAGTCACTGACCCTGACTCAATTTGAGATATTTCTGCCTTAGTATGTATACTAAGGAGGTTCTACTGCAGTTGTACAAGGCCTTGGTGAGACCGCACCTAGAATATTGTGTGCAGTTTTGGTCCCCTAATCTGAGGAAAGACATTCTTGCAATAGAGGGAGTATAGAGAAGGTTCACCAGATTGATTCCTGGGATGGCAGGACTTTCATATGAAGAAAGACTGGATCGACTAGGCTTATACTCACTGGAATTTAGAAGATTGAGGGGGGGATAAAATTCTAAAGGGACTGGACAGGCTGGTTGCAGGAAGATTGCTTCTGATGTTGGGGAGGTCCAGAGCGAGGGGTCACAGTTTAAGGATAAAGGGGAAGCCTTTTAGGACCGAGATGAGGAAAAACTGAGGCTGGTGAATCTGTGGAATTCTCTGCCACAGGAAACAGTTGAGGCCGGTTCATTGGCTATATTTAAGAGGAAGTTAGATATGGCCCTTGTGGCTAAAGGGATCAGGGGGTATGGAGAGAAAGCAGGTACAGGGTTCTGAGTTGGATGATCAGCCGTGATCATAATGGCGGTGCAGGCTTGAAGGGCCGAATGGCCTACTCCTGCACCTATTTTCTATGTTTCTAATGAATCTCCCAACTACAAACAGCCTACTTTCTCCTTTTCTGCTGGATCAGCGAGTAATCCTGCAGCTATGCTAAGCAGGCACTCAAGATAGAAAATGCTGCCATTAGCAAGCAAGGAACAGCCTACCCTATAGTCTTTGAAATCATTGTTGGGGACTTCATTCGGGCTTGTTTGAAGAAATCTGCTCAGTTATCATCATAACTTAAAGCACCAGGGGTCCTAACACATTCAACCACTGGTATATTACAATTAGGAATGCCTAGCATTCCATGCCTAGACCACCTTTTAGGAAATCTGTTCACTTGGCTTTCCTCCTACCTTCATACAAGCAGAGACTAAAAGTGCAAGGCTCCAGAGTTCAGGATAACAGAGGATGTCGTGGGAGGCAAGAAGTGGTTATAGGATTGTGTCAGTCACAAAATGCTGGAGAAACTCAGCGGGTGAGGGAGTATCTATGGAAGAGTACAATCAACATTTTGGCCCGAAATGCCAACTGTACTCTTTTTCATAGATGCTGCCTGGCCTACTGAGTTCCTCCAGCATTTTGTGTGTTGCTTGGATTTCCAGCATCTGTAGATTTTCTCGTTTGTGGTATGATTGCTTCAAGTCGGTCAACTGGGCCATGTTCAAGGACTCAGAGGATCTGTATGAATACACCACAGTTGTCATAGACTTCATAAAAACAGTCATAGATGAGTGTATCCCTACAAAATCATTCAGATTCTTTCCCAAACAGAATCACCGAATAACCAATGAGAATCTTAATCTGCTGGGGGCCAGTTCTGGTGACCAAGTAAGATATAAGAGGTCCACATACTTAGCTCCTGAAAGCCAACTTGCATGGAATCTCTGGACCACCAAACCTTAAATCATCGAAGGATGCTCACCAGCTGTAGCAGGGATCAAATGCTGTTATCTCTTACAAAATGAAACTAAGTGACATTGGTGACATCAAGGCTTCACTCTCAGATGAGCTCAATGCTTTCTATGCTTGCTTTGACCATCAAAACATGGAGGACCCTTCACAATCTCCCACGGCCCCAATGACTCTGTGATTTCATCTCTGAGGCTGCCGTGAGAGCATCCTTCAGGAGGGTGAACCCACACAAAGCATCCAACCCTGATGGGGTACTTAGCTGAGAACTAAAGACTTGTGCTGATCAACTGGTTGGAATGTTCATTGATATCTTTAACGTCTCGTTTTGGCAGTCTGCTTCAGGCAGGCTTCAATCATACTGGTGCTTAAGAACGTGGTAATGTGCCTCAGTGATGATTGTCCAGGAGCACTTTCGTCTACTGTGAAGTGCTTTGAGAGGTTCATGATGAAACATAGTGACTTGGATCTGCTCCAATTTTCCGACTGTCATAGCAGATGCCATTTCTTTGGCTCTTCATTCAATCCTGGAATATCTGTATAGCAAAGATGAATACATCAGGATGCTCTTTTTCAACTACAGTTCAGTATTAAGTACCATCATCCCCTCAAAATTAATCAATAAGCTTCAAGACCTTGGCCTTAATACCTCGGACAATTGGATCCTCAATTTCCTCACTTGCAGATGCCAGTCAGTTCAGATTGGCTAAAAATATCTCCTCCACAATCTCAGTCAGCACAAGTGTACCACAAAGCTGTGTGCTTGTAGCACCCTGCTCTACTTGCTTTATACTTATGACTGAGGCTCCAATGCTATGTTTGCTGATGACATCACTATCATTGGCCAAATCAAAGCTAGTGAAGAATCACCATATAGGAGAGAGATTGAAAATCTGACTGAGTGGTACCACGACAGTGACCTCTCACTCAACATCAGCAAGACAAAGGAGCTGATGGTTGACTTCAGGAGGAGAAAACCAGGGGTCCATGAGCCAGTCCTCATCAGTGGATCAGAGGTGGAGGGGTCAGTAACTTTAAATTCCTTGGTGTTATCATTTCAGAGGATCTGTCCTTGGTCCAGAACGTAAGTGTCATTAAGAATAAAGCATGGCAGCCCCTGTACTTACAAGTTTGCGAAGATTTGGCTTAATATCTAAAACTTTGACAAACTTCTATAAATGTGATGGAGAGTATATTGTCTGATTACATGCAGCCCAGTCCGTCACAAGTAAAGCCCTCCCCACCATTGAGCACATCTGTATGGACCCTTGTTGGAGGAAAGCAGTTCTATCATCAAGGAACCACACCATCCAGAACATGCTCCCTCCTCACTGCTGCCATCAGGAAGGAAGTACAGGAGTCTCAGGACCCACACCACCAGGTTCAGGAGCAGTTATTAACCCTCAACCATCAGGCTCTTGCACCAGAAGATATAACTTCACTTAACCCTTCACTGATTTCTTCTCACAAACTATGAACTCACTTTCAAGAATTCCTTCTTCTCATATCCTCTATTGCTTATTATTATAACTTTTTTTTGTATTCGTACAGTGGTCTTTGTACATTGGTGGTTTGTCCTGTTGGATGTGGGCTTTCATTGATTTTATTGATTCTTGGATTGACTGTGTATACCCACAAGAAAATGAATCTTAGGGTTGTATGTGGTGACATATGTACTTTGATAATAAATTTACTTTGAAGCCTGCTTTCATAGACCCAACACTGTCCTTTTACCCCATTTCCTATCTTGATACTCTTTACTGCTCTTACCCAGTCTGTTCCCACTCATATCTGATACCTTTTGCCTTTAAGTTTCTTCTGCAAGTCTCATTTTGACTACATGTGGCCAGTCACTGTAGATATTTACCTTCCCTTCACAAGCTTCCAGGAGGACTTTTATGTCTTCGTCAAAGGCCCATTATATTTTCCCTATGCCCCTATTGTTACCCTTCTGAACTTGTTCTTGCACTGCATAAATTCTTTCTTGAAAAGTCATTTCCTCTGATCTATGAGTAATGATTTCCTACTGTAACTGCTAGACATTTGATCAACTTGAGACCCAGCCCTTTTTGGTGCATTGATGTTTTTCCCTTATCTAAATATTTGTTGCCGATCTCCATCCTGCACCTTTGCATGGGTCATGTCCAGCTATTTCTTCCTTACTACTTTACCTCCATTTTTGGAGTAAATGAGTGATTGTGCCCTGCCGAAGGGTTTCAGGCTGAAACATCAACTGTACTCTTTTCCTAGATACTGCCTGGCCTGCTGAGATCCTCCAGCATTTTGTGTGTGTTGATTGGTACCAATGCTAGTTGATTTTCCTCTCTTAGCCCCCCCCCCCCCCCCCACCAACACCTTGACTGCACTTTTATAACGATTCCTTCCATTCTCCTATTTTCTGTCTCTGTTTGATCATTCCATTTCGTACCTGTGCTTCTGGCCTTATCTTCAGCTGACATCAGGTCTTCACTGTTGACATGGCTCCCAACCATCTGTTATTGCAATTCTCTTATTCATCTGAGAACCAGGATAAAATTGTCTTTCATCTCACTAGATAGTAAATGCAATATTGCTTCCTTTCTATGCAGCTTACAAATTGCCATCCCCTAAGATGATATCCTCTTCCCTCTTTTCCCAAGTAACTGCTTATTCTGCATACTGCTTCCTTCTGCTTTAATGCTGTCTTTTATCCACTTGGCTCTCTGTTCAGCTCCAAATGTACCATGTGCCATTGTACCTTTGTCCTTCCCACTGTCTGAGACCTCAACACTTTCTCGTTGAAATAGTGATTTATTTTGACGATTCAGTTTTCATTTCTAACTTCTAGCCTCTACTTACTCATGTACTTCAAATAAAGATACTGCTTCTCCCACTTTCACATCAGAAGTTCTTTTCTCCTTTTGCTGCAGTTCCTTTGTCACTTAATCTTCTTGCACTCTTCTAGAAATTATAACCTGTATCTGCAATACTGATGGCAGTCATTGACCCCAAATATTAACTTTTTCTCCATGGGTAGACCCAAACTTCAAAGTATTGTCACCATTTTCTGGCATATATCTGGTGTAATTTGTATTTCAAATCAACAGCACTCATGATGTTTGGTTTAAGTCTCTAGGTTATCGCTAGGTTCATTCAAAAAGTAGAGATTATTTGTACTGAAATTTATGCCTCCAAGGCAAAAAAGTTTATCCAATTTGAAGTCCTTGAATTAAAATTATCAAACACTTTGTGAAGGAAATCTCATTTCTGAATTTGGATGTGTTGCCACTCGCTTTCCTGATCACCAAAGGATATTTTTCCTGGAATGTGTCAAAATGTATCTGTCAGCAGAACATTTATTTCAGGCATCCCAGCAGCTTTGGATTTAATACTTGATCATCATGCTCACTTAACCATCATGAAAGCCTAGGATTTCAGTAAAACACTTGGCTTTGTGTAATATTCACATTTTATTCAAGCCATTCCAAATGCAATTTTGCTCTTTTTCCAGGTATATGGGAAAACGATTGGTGGGCATCAAACTATCATAGTATGCATTGAGAGCCATCAGTTTCAACCCAAAAATTTCTGGTATGTTGAACTTAATCCCACAATGTTTTGTCTAATTCTGACAGAATAGATAGAGGCTATTTTTTGGCAGTCTTACCATAAATGACATCTTGGAAAGCATTGACATTACAGTGATTTAAAGCATATTCAAGCAGCCCTGCTTGATTCTTGTGTGATCTAGAAATTCTGTGGGGCAAAATGCTCATGTTGTCAATGACCATAACATAACATAACATAATGCCAAAATAAAAATGACTAGAAAAAAATATTTGTATAAATCCTTTCAGTATCTCAGGGTGTCCAGATTTTGAGGGGGTGCGGAGTGGAACTGCTTTATTTAGTTTTAGTGTTATTACTTTTTACATAAGGTAATATCACATAGTGACCACTATTAGGTGCACCTGTACAAATATCTAATCAGCATCTCAGTGCATAAAATCATGCAGTCATAGTCAGGAAGTTCCATTGTTCAGACTAAACATCAGAATGGGAAAGAAACGTGATCTAAGTAACCTTGACTATGGAATGATTTGTTAGTGAGTATCTCAAATCTGATGCCCTAGGATTTTCACACACCAGTGTCTAGAGTTTACAGAGAATGGTGTGGGGGGGGGGGGGCGTAG
Source organism: Hemitrygon akajei (assembly GCF_048418815.1). Taxonomy (NCBI): domain Eukaryota; kingdom Metazoa; phylum Chordata; class Chondrichthyes; order Myliobatiformes; family Dasyatidae; genus Hemitrygon; species Hemitrygon akajei. The sequence continues at coordinate 158,954,076 of NC_133133.1, forward strand.
AAACATCCAGTGCGCAGCAGTTCTAAGGGGGAAATGCCTTATTAATGAGAGGTTAGAGGAGTATGTCCAAGTAACAGTAACTCACATAATGATGTGCAGAAGATGGTCTTCGAACATACAACATATTGAACCATGAAGTGGATGGGCTACAGCAGCAGAAGACCACAAATATGCACTCAGATGTCACTTTACAGGAGGTACCTAATAAATTAACCACTGAGTGTAAGCCTTCTTGAGGAAGAATGATGGAGAGATTCTTCTTGATAAAATGCCTTGCTGTTTAAGACAAAATCTGGAGGAATGGTAGAGCATATACTGGGAACTACATGGGGGAATTTATCTGATCATACAACCACCTGTGAATGCTGTTTAGATTATGCTATATATTGCATTTTATTTTTTGTTTATTAATTGTGTATAAAGCATTTGTAGGCTTTCTGTAGATCATCTAGGGAAAAAATTATTAAGAGCTTTATGGTATGTTTATGCAGAATACAATTTTCATCCCTTTTCAGGTGAGTAAGTAGGTCATACAGTGAAGGGCATTATTCTCATGCAAGATTGCAAATGAAAGATAATTCTTACAACTGTAAAAATTGTGCTCATTTTATATATTGTCATTTTTATTGCCTTATTTTTATTAATATTTGAATACTATCCAAGTAGTCATTTTTTTTTACAATAAGTCTGACTTCCAGAATCTCCAAATTGTATTATATATTGATTTCATAACAGATTGCATATTTGTGACACTGATGGCATGTTATCTTCATTTCCGTTAATGAAGGAATGGACGTTGGAGATCAGAGTGGAAGTTTACTATCACTTCCTCATCAACTCAGGTGGAAGGCATTTTGAAGATTCAGGTTAGTGATAGCTTTTAAATGGGTCTGGGGCATACTTAATCCAACTAAACTCGAGGTATGTTACTTTAAAGTAAATGTGTTTGTTGCAGTAAAGGGGAAAAAAGAAATTGTATGTATTCCTGCCATTTCCCCAGATCAAGGGATCTATCCCAAAACAGAATATTTTTTAATGCTGAAGATGTAAAAATCAGTGTTAAATACCTCCTCATATTTGTTAGAGCTGTTTTCCCATGGTATGTAATAGATTAAACATCTCTGACCACTTTGTCTTTTGTAATACTTTCATGACCCAGAAGATCCAGGTCCGCCATGAGGGTATTCTTTACTTCACATTTAATATTTATTATGTTACAAGTAGGCACTTTCATTTATTTGAAAATGTGTATTGTTGCAGCATTGATGGTTTTAGTTATGGTGTTTTCAATACTTCCACAATTTTTGTCCATTCTCTATAAGATTCTACTGCCCTTGCAGTGGAGACTTGCCTTATTTTGATGTTTTAGCTATCAGTATTGTATAAAGTTCCAGGATGGTTGAAGTGAAGAGATGGGGAAATCAAGTTATTTATTTTCCAATCTCAGTTTTCCCCTTTAAAAGACCAGGTCATCATTGGTGAGATAGGAATAGATTGAGAGGGCTGGAGTCACTCGGTCTTGATACTGGGCAATATGACTCATGTTCTAATAACTCGGAAACACTGAAATAATTTTTGCTCAAGACTTCTAAAGGAACTATTTTAATGCTTTTGAGTTAATCTGATTGATGCACCAATTGCATTAGGGCTCTATTTATGACTTTCAAAAATTAATAAAACTACATATTTTGAATCTCCTTACTCCCATGTTCCAAATTGATTTGCTACATGGATATGCAGCATTGTAATTTTGCTTTCTGATCTGTATTTCTCGGGTTGTCTTTATATCGAAGTTTATTTTTTATACTTGGTCTTCTCAAAATTCTGTATTGATATTTTGTCACTGGGACTACCAAAAATGGAAAAATGGTAGGAGTAGATTCTAGCTTTTAGATGGGATGTCAGAGTTGAATCAGAATAAGCACTTATGCTTGCTCTGTTTATGATTTCTTGTGGTAATAACTGACCAAGAGGGTTATTGATACTGTTTGAAATTTTGGTTTCTTAATTGGAGGTTTGTGCTTTCATCTATAAGACGGAATCACTAGTGTTGCCTATTTCACTTTTTAAAATCAAAGCTTTAATCACAATATACAGCTTTTAAAGTCCAATGAAGGATCCATTTATTCAATTTAGTTTTAAGGCCAAATTGTACTGTGGTCAGGATGTAATTGCAAATAAATCTATACTGAGATTATTTGGCAATGCAAATTAGTGCTTGAGGTTATTTGAAAGGCAGTTTAATTCTTCATAGAAAACAGCAATACAAAAGCAAAATACAGTAAGCAGCAGAAATCTGAAAGTACATGGTAGTGTTTGTGGATTACAACCCTTCAAGTTGATGCCCTTTCAACACGACTTAGATTAGAATAGATTCAACTTTATTGTAATTGTGCCGAGTACAGATACAAAGCCAAATGAAATGCAGTTAGCATCTAACCAAAAATGCAAAGAATAGTGTTATTTACAAAATAACTGCAAATTACAAAGTGCTACAGCACACAAATATAAAAGTACTGAGACTGTCCAATATGGGTGTAGTACTGCTTAGCGCTGTGGTGTGAGGTTCAGCGGGGTCACAGCCTCAGGGAGGAAGCTCTTCCTGTGCCTGTTGGTGGGGGAGCTGAGGCTCCTGTAGCGCCTACCAGATGGGAGGAGAGTCAAAAGTCCATGGTTAGCGTGGGATGCATCCTTGATAATGCTTTTCGCCCTGCCCAGGCAGCGTTTATGGTAGATGTTCTCAATGGTGGGCAATTGGGTGCCGATAATTCGCTGGGCAGTTTTCACCACCCGCTGGAGTGCTTTGCGGTCCGATACGGGACAATTGCCATACCACACTGAGATGCAGATGGTGAGTATGGTACAGCGGTAAAAGTCCGTCAGTATCCTGGGACATAGGTGAGCTTTCTTGATGCTCTGCAGGAAATAAAGGCGCTGTTGCGCCTTTTTGATCAGGATGGACGAGTTCAAGGACTAGGTGAGATGTGGACACCAAGGAATTTGAAGCTGGATGCACGCTCCACTACAGCTCCATTGATGTAGATGGGGACATGAGTGTGGCTCCTAGCGTGCCTGAAGTCCACAATGATCTCCTTGGTCTTCTGGGTGTTAAGAGCCAGGTTGTTATCGGCACATCACGCGGTCAGGTGCTGGACCTCGTCCCTGTAGGCCGTTTTGTCATCCCCTCTGATCAGGCCAGCCACCATGGTGTCGTCTGCGAACTTGATTGTGGAGTTAGAACCATGTACAGGAATGCAGTTATAGGTGAAAAGGGAGTACAGAAGAGGGCTCAGCACACAGCCTTGAGACATGCCGGTGTTCAGGGTGAGAGTGGAGAAGGAGAGGTTGTCTTAACTTAAACAGATTGGGGTCTGTGAGTCAAAAGTCCCAAGTTCCAATTGCAGAGGGATGAGCTGATACGAAGCTGGTGAAATTTGGCGATCAGCTTGGAGGGAGTCACAGTATTGAATGCTGAACTAAAGTCAATGAACAGCATTCTGACGAAAGAGTTGGGGCTGTCCAGGTGGATCAGGGCAGAGTGAAGTACCGTAGAGATGGCGTCCTCTGTTGACCTGTTGGTGTGATAGGCAGATTGATGGGGGTCCAGGGTAATGGGCAGACAGGATTTCAGATGTGATAGAACAAGTCTCTCAAAGCGCTTTGCAATGATGGGCGTGAGTGCAACTGGGTGGAAGTCATTCAGATCTGTGGCAATGGAATGCTTCGGCACTGGCACGATGGTGGCGATCTTGAAGCTTGTGGGGACAACTGCCCTGCACAGACTCTGAGCACACAACCAGATATTCCATCCGGACCAGCTGCCTTCTGTACATTCACCCTGCTCAGGGTGGCGCAAACATTGGAGGTGGAAAGTGAGAGAGGCAGTTCACCAGGGTGAGAGATCCGCTTTGAGGGTGACCTCCTTGTTCTCTCTGTCAAAGTGAGCGTAGAAGTAATTGAGTTCATCAGGGAGGGAAGCAGAGATGGAAGGGGGCACAGTACTAGGTGGTTTGAAGTCTGTAATGACCTGTATGCCGTGCCACATGCACCAGGGGTCTGAGGAGTTAAAATGCTTCTTGATTCTCTGTGTGTTTAGCCTGAGAGGTTCCCCTCCTCAGGTTGGCCCTGGCTGAACTGTAAGCCTCCCTGTCTCCAGACCCGAAGGCTGAATCTCAGGCTTTGAGGCTGTTCATCCATGGTTTCTGGTATTGGCTTGAATTTTTTTCCCTACAGAATGTGACTTGACTTGAATGTTTGCTTTTAACTTCAGTTCCTAGGTTATCCTGCTGCTAAATTTATTTATTGGAAAGTTGTATATCTTTATATGGATTAAAATAGTGGTGTGGGCAGGGTGGGAGAAAGTTGATTTTCAATGTTAAATTTTGATATATTAGAATTGAAAATGCAGACTTTTCATGATTTTTAGGTTCATTATTATGAAGATGGCAATGTTCAACTGGTCAGCCATAAAGATGTACAGGAAACTTTGTCTGTCACTGTAAGTAAGACCTTTGTTTAGCATTCTGATGGGGGAATATAAGTTGCTTTTTTATCTTGGTTTGTCGGTCTGCTCTTGAGTGTATGTACTGCATGTATTGATTATACATAACGATGCATCCTGGCTATTTACCCACCACCAAACCACACATTTCCTTGCTGCTTTATCCCTTTCACCTTGCTGTTTTACTGAGTGCACTATCTTACAATCAGCCATTAAGAGATGCTAACAGATCTCAGAAATCCTGCCCAATAGACTGTTAATGATATGTAAACCTATACACTGTATTGGCTGAAAATTTCTACCAGGAAAAAAATTGAGGCTCACCCATTTCTATCATCATGTGAACATTCCAGTAAGGATTTTTGAATAGCAGATGGAAATTGGAGCTGTAGCCATATATTTTCACTACTTCGTTAGATCAAGAGTAGAGCCCGTGTTTAGACCAGCTAACTCAGTACATCTTACCAAATGGTCTCTATAAAACTTGGGTTATCAGGAATATCTTTTAATCTAATCAAACCTTATTGGTTTACCAAATCCACGTACACTGTATTAAAGATAAAGTTAATTCTCCAAAGGGTATTTTTTTTAACAGTGGGGTAGAAATAGATGTTTGTCCATGGAGACTACTAACATTTAGTGAGATCATGAACAGTCCATGCCCCATTTTGTTAATGTTTTTCCATTTTGTTTAATATATTTGGTTGTCATGAATAAATTAGTCTGCTTTAAAATTTAAAAAAAACTAAGTAATTTACTCCTTTGTTCCAGATTTCATCCAGCATGTAGAAACATTTTATCTTTGTACTTAACTGGTATCTTGAAACACTGAAACTTCAGTTACTTTCCACTGCTTTAAGTGAGACCTCACGAAGGAGTCTGTGAAATACTTGGTTAAATAAATGCAGTTCTAGTCAGACTACTTCACCCCTTGCACCTTTCTTCCATTACCAGCAGCACACTGAGGATACATTGTGTACCATCTGCAGGATATGCCATTATTTAACAAGAGCATCTCTTGAACTTGTATCCTCTTGTCTAGAAGGAAAAAGAAAGGTTTGCATTATAATGACTATTTCCCCCCCCCCCCCACCCCCAACATTGCAGCTTGGCGTTACCCAACAACATTATGAATACTTCATTACCTCAGGAATAATTAAGAATGAGTAATTATGGTATGTCAGTTGTATCAGCATTGCACAAGTGATTTTTTTTTGGTAAATCACACTCCAAGCAATGTGTCCCAGTTTCTATAATCTTTATTTGTAATTTAAACCTTATTTAATTATGGTAAATTTGTACTGCATTCATTGTAAGAGCAACATCTACTTAAAACATAGTGTGAAGCACCTTGCAAAATCCGTGGTATAATCTAACTTGGCCTTTGTTTCTGACAAGCCATGAGTACAAGGGATAGAACTTGTAATAAAGGCTAGCATTCTGTTGACTTTTGTTGTTTAACATGATACTGCAGTTCATACAGATATGTAAAGAATGGAGGTCCACAGAAATTTGAGCATTTCTTTGTGATTCAAAGGCAGTTACATTATTTTGAGCAACAGCTGCGCAAGTCCATTAGTTACTGTTTTGCCCATTTTGATTTGCTTACATTTCCTTGAAATATAATTCCATCAGTGCTGTTTGCAGGGCCTCTTGGTTTTGTCTTGCTTGGATATGACTTTTTCATATCATTTAAATGATTTATAAAATGTTGACAAGTTTGAGTTCAATATATTCTTGCAGGACCCCGCTAGTGATGTTATAAATTTGAGAGCTACTTATTCCAGTTGTTACTTAGTTGATTTCTTAACTGGGTCATTCATTTCCCTGAGGTTCGATTTTAGCTAAGTCTTGCCTCCTTTATTTTCCCCCACTTCTATTCCAATAATTCTTACAAGTTAGAACCATAGACTTTGTTCTGGCTCCTATTTCAAATAATTCAAAATAAAAATTAAATTAGCTTTGCCATTTGTTGGAAGAAATGCTGAAATGTCATGAACTGAAAACATTCAATGTATTCAATAATTGAATTTACTGTATTAGACAAATAATATCCTGATAACAGATATTAAGTTCATTAGTATACAATTCTTTGTTTTTCCCCTCATCTTAAATAGAAAACGTAAGCTAGCTGCCATATTCCAGTCTATGTATAATTTCTTCTCTCCAGAGTATCCTCTTCTCCACTCCCAAAGAAATAAAAATGCCTTGACTCAACCTTTTTTACAAGTTTGGATTCTGCCTCCTCACAATTGCTACTACATGACTTGTACACACTTCTCTCATTTTCCCTCCTAAGATTCCCATCTGTTTTGTTTTAATCATTCCGTTCCTCTTGTCTTTCTATCAAATCCCTTCAAAGTCGTAATTTTATCCAGTGGCTTATTGAAAACATCTAGATTGTTCTGCTGTCTTTTACAGAATGAAGCTCAGATGGCTAAAGAATTTACAAAACTTGTAGAGGTAGTAGAAAATGAATATCAGGTATGAACTCTTTATTGAATACTTGTTTTTTTCTTCCCCCCCCAGTAGATTTTTGAACTAAATACTTGTATTCCCAGATCTGTATTTGCATTGTCCTTTGGAAATCTGTTTGACACCAAAATGTAAATATCAGCAGGAAAATAATATTCTGTCAATTCAATCAATCAAACCAGAATAGACATTACAGCTGTCAGGTGCACACGTTTGGTATCTCTCTCTGGATTTTTAAAACCAGAACTTTGATATATATGTCCTAAATAATCTAATTTGTGACTCTAACTGGTTTTCAATTTTTTTCTGGTAAAAGAAGCAATTTACCAGATAACTAAGTAGTTATTTTGGTTGACCAGTTTCTCACCAGTCAGGTCACAACTTCAAATTTGAGCCTGCATTATCTTCATAAACCTGATATCAATTAGCCAAGTATTGTAAGTCTATGGAATAGTACACAAGATAGGCTGTTCACTGTATTTGGTACATGTGAAGGGGATAAACCAATTCTAATTGTTTTCAATATTACTATATAGCTTCTAATTAACTTCAGGATTCAGATTTAAAGTATGGACAGCATTTAAATTTGACCTCAACTGGTGATTTGTTAAATTGCTTGATTTGTTTATAATTGGATCTTATCCAAGAAATTCTGAATTTTCAAAACAGTTTACAATTTAATGTGAACAAGTCGTAAAATCTAGTGTATTAAAATGTATATTTAAATATCACCCATGCCAACCTCCTGGATTGCTGTACTTTATATTTGCGTTGAAATCAAACTGGGTAGCATGTTAAAGCTCTAAATGCAGCTCAGAGCTGAAGACTGAAACCAAAAGGAGAATTCTGGAAAAGCCGATTAGTTAATGTCTCTTGGTGACCTAAAAGCACCACTGTTCAGTCTGCAGACAATCCTGAGCTTCCATTTGCCTGTCACTTTAATTCTCCATGACACACCCTTACTTAAATTCTTTAGCTGCAGCACCCTAGACTATTCCAGTGAATAGCAATTCATGTTCCATTTGGGCACATTGCAGTCTTGGAATTTGATATTGAATTCAGCAATTTCATACAACTTGTTTTATTCTATTTGCATTAGAATTAGGCAGTTCTGCTGTAAAGTTATCCATCAAGAATACAGTGGATTCCAGTTAATTGGGACACATGGGAACCAGTACCCTTTAGCTCATTAAGCAGTTGTCCCAATTAGCTGAAGTTTCATTGAAATGGTTAAAAAGGGTATAACAAGTTGTGTATTTAAGTGAAATACAGAACAAATTAGAACACTGCCAGTAATAGTTATCTGACGTTAACAGGAAACCTGTGCGGGAGAGTTTGTTCTGTTCATTTAAATACATAAATGTTTGCTGAGTTAAATAGTTTGCCTTTTTTTGTAACTTTTTAACTATTTCCATAAAATTTCAGCTAATTGGGCCAGAATGTACTTGGTACTGGTGTGTCCCAGCTAACAAAAAACCACTATGTCACACGACTTTCAGATGAATAAGTTGAGCATTGTGTCAGCCATCCTTCAGATCATTGTTTTTGTGAGTCACATTTGGATTCAGTGCTGAGTTGAGTGAGCAAAGTTCAGATATATCAATATCTGACCTTTAGCTCATTCCTGATTTCTACACCTGTATGTTGCAATAAAGAAGGCAGACTTGTATAACTTGCAAACTGGTTAACTGGTAGTACTGATCAGAATTTCAGGTTTTGATGCATTCTGATGTTCATTTGTACTTAATTTGTAAATGCCCTGGCCATTTATTGTGTTGTTAGTCTAATATTTTTATTCAGAGAACCTTAAATCTGTTTACTTTTTATAGACTGCTATCAATGAAAACTATCAGACCATGTCAGATACTACATTTAAAGCCTTGCGTCGACAACTGCCAGTCACCCGCACCAAAATCGACTGGAATAAAATCCTGAGCTACAAGATTGGCAAAGAAATGCAAAATCTTTAAGAGGAAGTTTCGCATGACTGGATAATTTTCGTGTCTGTTTTAAAAAGGTCTGGTCTCACAAGTGTGAAATTGTTGAACTGCATTTATAAATAATTTGGGAAATTGCCTCATAATCTTTTTCTTTAATACACTTTCAGTTGAACACCATTAGCACTCATGATAGATTTACTGTGCACAAAGCACATGGCTTTCAATGCAGCATTTCCCTTTCTAACATTCATGTGACTGTTTTCATTTTTAATGTATGTTCCCTTTCTAAAACATCCAGTACAGCCATCATGTTTAGTTGCCATATTTGTTTACAGTACCAGGGTGAGACCATGCCTTTTTTAGATTTTTTTTGATTTCTGCTTCATATTATGTTGCTGAGGATTGAAGCAAATTTTAACAGATTGGGCCTATTCCTTCCCATTACCTTTATTTAGGTGAACGGTTATTGATCATTTATATCTACGATGTATCCCTTCATAGATTGCAGTTATTTCCACATTAATTTCCAATCTTGCCTTTATTCTCCATAGAGATATACTGTTCAAGGGGTAAATGACATGGGACAGAAAATACTGAATTAATGGGTAAATAATTCAATATGGTTAGTAATGTTTATGCTTTACTGACATGCACTGTCTCAGATGTAGTTAATATTTCTTGCAAAAATATACATAAAATGCAGATACTGCTTTGTGCCCACATAAACTCCTTCAATGAGCTGTGTAATAAAAGTTACCCATGAGTTATTTTTTATGAAGCAGACACAACTGTACCAGAACAAGACACATTGTAATATAAACCTGTATTCATTAATTTGTGTGCCAGCCTGTTTTATTTCCTCCTTCCAATGACATAACATTTAATTCTTAAATGTACTTTGTATATAATTCATTTGTAAATGACAATTAAATTGTCATTTGATAAATCTAGGATACATTTCTGAAAGAAATGCATGGACATGGTAACAATTGCAGTGTGAAGTACCCTTTCCTAAGTTTGCTGTAGTTTGATGTAAATATTACTTTAGCATTCTAGAAGCTAAGGCTGGAGTTGTACTCTGTTTAGAGAAGAGTTTAGGGTGCACCTTTACATCTTTTAATAAAATGGGCAAGTTGTCCCAATATTGCTTGAGTAATTTTCAGCTAAGTGGCAAAAGAAAACTTCCTACAGAAGTTTGCAACAGAGCTTGGTTTACACACTACCAGTTTATTCTAGAATGAAGTGTTAGATCTAAAGAGCTAGTCTCAAGTCTGTCAAAAGATTCAAGTGGTGTTGAAGTTGTAAATAAGTTTATGTCTGTTACTTGCCAACATATGAAAATGCTCTAGCATTGTAACCTTACATGTAATACCCATGTACAGAATGCATTCATGGCAGGGATAAATGGTTCATGGTTAAGAGTATAAATGTGGCTTTCTGTCTAGTGGTCCAAACCAATGGTACAAAAGTAGCTTGGGTGTTGCAGCAGTAAACTGCACAGTAGCAAAATAAGGGAGTAATGAAAATTAAATGCTATTTTGGGTCAGTATTAGGTCACTCTTTAATCTTTCACTTTGCATTTTTACCAGATTTTCAGTTTTAATGTAATGGACACAAGGGACAGCACGAATCTCATTCTATACTATACTATTTTAATTCTACAGAACTTGTTCAAAAGAAATATACAAAACAAATTTGAGAATCTGGGTAAAGAATATTGGAAACAAAAAACAATTCAATTTACAAACTGATTTTTAATTGATCAAACCCATTAACTAAAAGTGATGCAATACAATTAAATGTGTAATATTTTTGGGTGAAAGAAATGGCTGTGTGGAACTGACCTATTTATCTTATCTCTATCCAAGGTTTAGTATTACCTCCATTCTACAAACAATAGAGTAATGTGTAACTTTGTGCAATAGCTTCTCAGAATTGGGTTTCACACTAAAGAGCTGTCTCCTCCAGGGTTGGATAAAATGTTTCCCACAATACTATGGCCACAAAGGGAGGAGGAAGATTGCAACTTAAGTAAAGAGATGATGCTGAGGTAGAGAAGAGGTCTTCGGGGGGTGGGGGGGTGGGAAGGGGAGGAGAACAAAATACTGCATCAGGACATATTCATCAACCTCAGTATTCAAAAATATACCTTGAGTTCTACATGTTTTAGAAAGTAATGACATTAAAATTACAAGTTTAAAATTTTGAAAAATACTTTTCCAAACCAATACTTGGATCTGTTTGATAATGGTAGAATTGACACAATCGATTTGTCCCTTTTACAGAATTCACTTTCTGGTGAATAGATTTGAGATTGAATGGGGGTGGGAAAATCCTTTGTATAATAGTCATTTTCAAAAGATGGGATTTGACATGGTTATAAAGGTCTCTGTTTTTTATTTTTTTTTAAACTGACATGCTTATTTAAATCGCAAACAAGAAAAAATCTGTAGGTGCTGAAAATCCAATCAACACACACAAAATGCTGGAGGAACTCAGCAACCCTTCAGCAGGAGTCTCAGCCCAAAATGTAGACTGTACTTTTTTTCTATAGATGTTGCCTGGACGGCTGAGTTCCTCCATTTTGTGTGATGCTTATTAAAGTGGCCACCCATTGTTGAAAAAATGTCATTTTGTCCTCCTTTCCCTTCAAATGCACAATTCATTAAAGTCATTATAAATCAAAAGGTCTTATAAAACCTGACCAGCCAAATTATGATTTCTTTAGTCTATGAAGATCCTATTTTCACTTAACGTTAGTTTTCAAAATAGCAATATTTTCCTTTTTGTGTGCCTTCACTTGTCAATTCTAATGTTGAGTTCGGTCATCTCTAAGAATTGATGTTTTGAATTTATTGGATTTGAGAAGTACAATTCCCTGCCATTTCTTTCTTAGCTTGGTAAAATTGTGTTTATTTGAATTGTAGAGTGAGCAACTTGCTACTAGTAAGGATATCTTCCAGAAATACATTCAGAAATGGGCAGATGCTGGCAAAAGCTTTTTGCAAAAGAAAAAAGCTGTGAGATGACATACAATGTTCCAGAGTGCAAAGGTGTTATTGTTGTCCCATGGAACTAGCTTTGCTGTACAAGATTGTTTACTTGGCAAAGATTTCTTTCAATAAATGAGGGGTTTTTTTGCTGCTGCCTCTTGTGTCTCCAACACAAGAATGGCAATGGTTGAAAAGTAAATATTTTGAATGTGTTTGTGACTATTTGCACATAACATTTGCAAACAACTCAGTAATTTAATGAGGAAACCCTCTGCCCATGGGAGATCGCTGATCCTTCATTCACATGGACAACAGCCTGGCTAATGCAGCATTCCTAGGACCTTTCTCATATTACTTGCCTTTTACAGATGTTAACCCCACCCGCGGACCTGATAATCAAATGTCTAATTGTAATGAGTGCTATTTTTTTTATTGGAAGCTGTGATGCACTGAGAGACATTGGTACAGTATATTTAGAAACCTAGAAGCTGCTGAACTGAAAGGTATGAAGGCCCATCTGGTTTGTATTCTGCCATCTGGCATGATGCAATAAAGCTTGACTATTCATGACCATCAATCTCTAGTAATATAGGCAGAAGTCCAAAGTCACCTGATACCTCAGCATGCAAGATACAATTGCCATATGCTGTCTAAATTTACTGTATCCCAAAATTCTACATAAGTTTTAATTTACATATTGGTCACATTTCCCATATCTATATTTGGTTTCTGTTTACAAATATCACATTGAATTATTTTTGATATTTTCATCATGAAGTTTTAAAATTTGCTCTAAAAATCTCAAGTATGTTTTTTATATTTTGAAATCAATGTTAGTGTTTTATATATACTTGGAGATCTGAAAAGATATAAAACAATGCTGATTCTAGATCTCTGGCCTTTTCATTGGCATATCCCCATCAGGTCTTAGATCATCATTGGCAGTACAAAGTGGTTAAATAATTGCCCAGAAAGGACCACCCCAATAAAAAAAAGTTTAAGTCCTGAGAGTTATAGAAACCTCTGCACTAATGACAACATTTTGGTTGGTTATGTATATTCAGTATTTTGATTTTATATATGATATACTGTATATCCTCCTGTTCAGCTTCAAATTGGACGTGCTTATTTTAAACTTATAATTTTGGTAGAAATTGATTTAAATAAATATGCTTTATTCCTAACAGGTGTTGAGATGGAAAAAATTAACAGAAAAATGGATATGTATTTGTAAGGGAACAATATTAAAAAAAAAATGAGAAAATTGAATAAGAATAAATTAGTTCCAGATTTAAAGTTATTTAGCCTGTGCTATTTTTTGGTGACTTTTTTTATCTGAATAAATTACAATGGTCCCAATATTTAAAACATCAAGCTTGTTCTAATAAGTTATGGATCTGCTTTCTCTCAGAATTGATCCAAAGCAGAACAAGTGTAGTTGGACTTCTCTCCCTTTTGCTAACTGTTCCAGTATTCTCAGGTTGAAGGTCAGGAATCGAATTCCAATGAGGCGGGGGGGGGGGGGAGGGGGGGGGGTGGTGTGGTGTGGAAGAAAAGGCAAGATTCTTAATATGAAAGCAAGGACGTATTATAAGGTTTAAAAATTTGAGTTACATTTCTACTAAAAGCTTTGGCTGTTATATTAATGGAAAATTCAAGATCAGGGAAAATTATCAACGTGGAATGGTGAAAATGGTACAATGCGACAAATGAACTATGTATCTGCCAGCAATGGTGTATTTGGCTAAAGTACTGAAGCTGTAGCTCCACCATGTGGTATAAATTGATAATTTTGTTCAAATTAAATGAACCTTTTTGAATCACCCTTCATGGGATCTGTTCTCATACCGGGGTATTTAACCCTTACTGAATCTTAACTGTCCCACTATGTTTACAAAGCAATTTGATGTGATGAAATGTAACTACCAAATGATGAGAAAGTCCTGATGGACAGTTTCAATATAAAATGTCCTTCCTCCACAGGCGCTGCTTGACTCACTGAATTCCTCCAACAGTGATGATTTTATTTTTCTGGAAAAAAATTGATTTTCTTTGCCTTTTTCTTGTCTCAAATACCAGACTTGAAACAGAAGAGCTTTGCATTATCAAAACTGGTTAACATTTTGACGATGATTGTTATGAGAAACTGCTTATGCAAGAATGTAATATTTAAATTAATGTCTAGAAATAAGCAATTGCACAAGTAGTATTATCAAATCCCTTTTGCTTTTTGATCCATCCTGCCTTTAGTTGTGACCAAATCCTTGATTTTAGTTTTAATGACTGAAGACATTATAATCTCAGCAAAAGGTGTACTTCAGATCACAAATGGGCATTACTTGAGTTTTTAGTTGCTCTTGTTAGAAGAAATATCTTCCATATTAAGTCCATCTTCTTGTGAATTTAACCAATCTTGCATGGACGATTATTGTGGTAAGTAATATGCCTGACTGACTGCTAGATCGATATACTGGAAACTTTCTCATTCTACCACAGAAAAAATACATCTCTGGTAGCAACAGTGGGGTTTAAATTTAATTATCATTCAACCATATGCGAATGCAGCTGAGCAAAACTGTGATACAAAAAAAAAGTCTGAGTCCATGAATGTCGCAGCTGTCTTCAGTCAAACACAGTACAGCTTGTCTTCAGCCGAGCAAACACTGAAGAGCGGTCCTGTGGTACTACTGTGACATTCACTGATTCCACTGCCTCTCTCCTGGACAACAGCAACAGCTTCACCCTGCCATTCGCCAAAAAACCAATGATTTGGATTTACAGCATTCCACAGTACCAATGTCCAACAGGGTCTTGTGATCACAAGAAAAGTGCCTAAGACAATCACTCACTGTTAGACTGAATACCACGTTCACACACCAACTTCGACCCAGGCAGCTGCATGGTCCACACCAAGTACAGGAATTGAATGAAGTCAAAGAATTCGATGTATTAACTTCAGAAATAAATACCTGTTTATTGTTCGAATTAGATTTTCCTAATTTGCAAAATCTGTTACTGATCAAAAAGGCAAATATTTAATATTTTTAATTCATTTGGTAAATGTGATTAAAAGCTTTGTTATGTGGAAGTGATTTTCTCTGATTTCATTTTGTTATGTATCTCATACAACAGATGCAGTAAGTAGCCCTTGATAAAGTGAATAAATACATGTATAAATTATTGAAAGTTTCCTATTTAAATATGGCAATCTCAAAGTAAATTTAGTAAAATATGAATGAAAAGAGTGAAAGCTGCTAGCTTTGGAAAATTCACATGAGAATAGAAATCTCCAGAGCAATGAGAAATAAGGTGTATATGTGATCATTTGGATAAATGAAGGGCATGGTACTTGTTTCTGACTGGAAGTTGAACTGAATCTGCCCCATCCCATAACTTTAAAATGGCTGCTGTGGCTTCTCACCAAAAATGCAGTAGCATTATTTTTCCTAAATTTTACAACAAGGAGGAGCATCAATCCTACCCATTCCCCACCTATCTGTCAGAACCTTGATTGGCACGGTTCCTTCATTCTGAGTTCACTGATACTTCTGCCATTAGCAATTGCGGTGTGTGACATGTGGCTCTGGGTGGAAGGGAAAATGATGAGGATGTAGTGACTCTACAATGGGATATAGATAGATTGAATGAGAAGGTGAGAACTAGCAAATGGAGTTTAGTGGGGAAAAACTTGAGGTCGTGGTAAAAGGAATCAGAAGATAAATTAATTGAAAAAGTACTTCAAGTGAGTGAAGTACAGACAGGTGTTCTTGTTCTAGTGCATAAGTGATAAAAAAAAACATTGGCAAGCACATAGAGCAAGTTGTGACAGCAAACAATAGTTCAACCTTTTTACTACGAAGGGGTTGGAAGTTCGAAATCGGGTTAGTTTTGTTACAATTGTACTAGGTGCTGCTGAAGTCACACATGACTCCTGGGCAGAGATTGGGCCCTTTACCCAACAAATGGCATAATAGCATTGGAGACAGACTAAAGGAGATCTGCCAGGCTAACTCCTAGTATGACCAGATTATATTATCAGTAGAGGCTAAACAGGTTGTACCTGTATCCTCTGAAGATTTGAAGGATAAGAAATCTTATTGAAACATGCAAGATCCTTAGGGGGGGCAATAGAGCTGTTTTCACTAGTAGGAGAATCTCAAATGAGCAGACAGCTTCAAGATAACAGGCACAAGAAAAATTATTTTCCATAGATGCTGCCTGGCCTGCTGATTTCTTCCAGCATTTTGTGTGTTTTTCAGGATAAGGGGCCAGTTATTTAAAACAGAAGTGCAAAAGATCTTCATGGAGAGTAGTGAATCTGGAATTCCTTGCCCTCAGGTGTTGTGGAGGTGAGATCATTAGAAGTATTTAATATGGAGATTGATACATTTTTGAAAGATCAGACAGGATTGAGAGCTATGGGGATCTTGCCCAGAGAAGGAGTTGAGGCTTGCAGTAGATAGTGAATGGTGAGGTATGTTTGAGGATCTAGAAGCCTATAGCTCTTTCTATTTTCCTGTGAAGTGAAAGGACCAATTTGACATCGTTCAACAGCTTTGCAAGTCACTCTTGTATTTTTGCCCACATTTGATGACAAAACAATTTCTAGGCTAAATACCACAGTCTGCGGCTTATGCTTTTTATCTGATTTCCTAGGTTTTCTTGCATCAAATCAAAGAACACCATTCAGAACAGCCTTGTAAATAAATAAACATTGTTCAAGAAACTTAGCTGTGGTAGTTATGATTGTATAAATAAATGGCTAGGTATTTATGGTGGTCATGAAGTCAAAACTACCTGTGCTGCCTATCTACAAATTTAACAGAAAATCCTGATGTTAACATGCAAGGCTAAAGAGAAAAGCTGGATGTTGTGTGTTCCTTGCACCACCATGTTCAAGAATGGTGCTACCCCTCAACCATCAGGCTCTTGAACAAAAGGAGATTACTACAATTACTCTATTTCTGGTATTCCCACAACCAATGGTCTCACTTTAAGGATTCTTTATCTTAATATTTCATATTTGTTATTTATTGCTATTTATTTCTACTTGCATCTGCACAGTTTGTCGTTCCTTAATTCTCTTTTCAGTTACTGTTTTATAGATTTGCTAAGTATGCCCACAGGAAAATGAATCACAGGGTTGTATGTGATGACATGTATATACTCATAATAAATTTTACTTTGATTTTGAAAATATGCTATTGTAGTTTTCCCACATGCAATTCATGTGGGAAATGAATTGTGTCAATCATTGGACACAAACATGAAATTTTATATACATGTTTCATATCAGGATGGTTTATGATTTTGAGGGTTGGTGTTCCTCTGTGCTTCGTTGTGCTTCTTGCAGAAGTGGTTACAGATTTGAGAGGTGCAGGCAGACAGGCCTGGGTGGGTAATGACAGTGCATTTTGTAGATGGTACACTACGTGCTGGTGATGGAGGGAATTCATGTGTAGAGAGTTTGATGGGGTGCCAATCAACCAGGCTGGTTGGCCTAGATGGTACTGAAGCTGCACCTTTTGAGGCAAATAAACGATGCTGCTGACTTACTAAGGCATGACTACTGATAAACAACTTTTCTTGTCTCAAAACTATGGATGGCCATTTCCTTAAGACAGCATTTAACAATCTTATCACTTCCATAATTTTTAGTTTTAACATGATATAAGAAATAGGAGCAGGAGTAGGCATCTGGTCAAGCCTGCTCCACCACTCAATAAGATCATGGCTGATCTGGCCATGGACTCATCTCCACCTACCTGCCTTTTCCCCATAACCCTTAATTCCCCTACTATGCAAAAAGCTATCCAACCTTGTCTTAGTTATATTTACAGAGGTAGCCTCCACTGCTTCATTGGGCAGAGAATTCCATGATGTTTGATATTCCATGTGTTTTCTCACTCTTTATTTCATTTCAGTAAAATTATTTAAATAGCTAATCTGTGTTTTTTATTTCTTGGTTTGTTGTAAATGAGAATTCTTAGATCTGACCACTGTTGCTGGTGCCATATTCAAAGCCATGCTGAAGTAGGGAAGACTCAATTGATAAAGTACTAATTCTTGAGATCAATGCTGACAGCAAAATTGAGGCTGGCATGTCTTATGGATTCCCATAACTAACACCTAAATAGTTCAGCTATAATGTATGCTTGCATGATACAAATTGGTTATAATATGATTGATGGATTAGTGAACATCATATTGGCATTCCATAAGTCATATTGGTCATAACACAATATGAGCTTACGAGGTAACTACAGCTTGTTCTGGTATAATGAGTCTTTCTAAAACCCACAGTTTCTGAGGAATGTAACTTATGCATTGTAGCAGAACTATCTGTTCTATAACATCAGAATCAGGTTTAATATCACCAGCATATGTTGTGAAATTTGTTTCCGCTGTTGCACCATAACAGGTTTCATTCATTTCACTCGAGTAGACACAATCAGCAAGCAACATTTTATAGTTGATTTTGAAATTCTACTGCAAATCTTAATCTAGAAATATCTTTTCCACCTGCAACTGTGCAGAGACATCCTAGCCAGTTCCAAAGAATAGTCTCTCACTGTCCATTCTATCCATGCCCCTCATAATTTTGTATACCTCTGTCAGGTTTCCCACTCTTTCTTCTGCTCCAAGGAAAACAACCTTCCCTCTGCATAACATTCCATCCCAGACAACGTCTGGCAATATCCAAAGCCACTCTCTCCATTGCGTCATCCTTCGTGTGTTTAGTGACCGGAACTGCATACAGTACTCCAGCTGTGGTTTAACAAAAGTTTTATAAAGTGCTGTGCCCTTGCTAATGAAGGTTGACATCCTGTCTTCCTCCTTCAGCAGCTTTTCCACCTGCACTGCCACCTTTAGAGATCAGTGCAAATGATAATAAATCAACTCGAATTCCAGTCTATGGACTTCCCAAACCAGAAGCCCTGAATGAACTGTGAGATCTGCAATTTGCTAAGGGCCAGATCAGTGGCATTCAGGTCTGCTGACCAAGTAAACTACCTAAGATCTAGGTACAAATTCTGGAAAGCCATCTAATGTGCAAAGGGTCTCCGTCTGAAATGTTGACTGTACTTTTTTCCATAGGTGCTGCCTGGCCAGCTGAGTTCCTCCAGCATTTTGTGTGTGTTGCCTGGCAATTCCAGACCCAACTTGAATAATTGAAAGATGCTCAACAGCTGAAGCAGGGCTTGAATGCTATTATCTCTATCAAAATAAAACCAAGCGACGTAGACTTTGCTCCCAGATAAGCTCAATGCCTTCTATGCTCACTTTGACTGTCAAAACATGAAGAAAGCTTTCCAAACTCCCACAGCCCCCAGTGATCCTGTGATTTCAGTCTTTGAGGAGGGTGAATCCACAGGATGCATCTAGCCTAGATGGGGTACCTGAACGAGTACTAAGGACCTGTGCTGATCAACTGGCTGGATTATTCACCGATATCTTTAACCCCTCGATTCAGCAGTCTGAGCTACCTGGGATCTGCTCCAATTTACCTAATTCATCACAGGTCACAGAGATGCCATATCATTAGCTTTTCATTAAACACTGGAACAACTGGACAGTGAGAATGCATACATCAGGAAGCTCTTCATTGTCTACAGCTCAGCATTCAACACTAACATCCCCTCAAAACTAATCAATAAGCTCCAAGACCTTGGCCTCAGTACCTCCTCATGGAATTAGATCATCAATTTCTGCACTTGCATACCCCAATCTGGTCGGATTGGCAACAACATCTCCTCTACAATCACCATCAGCACAGGTGCACCACAAGGCTGTGTGCTTAGCCCCCTGCCCTGTTCAATTTATGACTGTGAGGCTAAGCACAGCTCCAGTGCCATATTTAAATTTGCTGATGACTCCACTGTCATTGGCTGAATCAAAGGCAGTAACGAATCAGCATAAAGGAGGGAGAGTGAAAATCTGGCTGAGTGGAGCCACAAGTGATTATTGACATCAGCAGGAGGATACCAGAGGCCCATGTGTCAGTCCTTATCGGGGGATCAGACGTGGAGAGGATCAGCAACTTTAAATTCCCTAATGTTATCATTTCACACCCTCAGCATCAAGGACACCCACCATCTCTTCTCACTGGTGCCATCAGGAAGGAGGTACAGAGGCCTGAGGACCCACATCAGCAGGTTCAGGCACAGTTATTACCCCTCAACTATCAGGCTCTTGAACCAGACAGGGTAACTTGACTCGCCCCACATCACTTAAATGTTCGCACAACTTATGACTCAGTTTCAAGGACTCTTCATCTTATGTTTGCAATAGTTGTTGCTTATTTATTATTATTATTTTCTTTCTGTATTTGCAGTTTGTTGTCTTTTGCACATTGGCTATTTGTTTTTCATTGATTCTATTGTGTTTCCTGTATTTACTGTCAAAGTCCATAAGAAAATTAATCTCAGGGTTGTATATGGTGATATATGTGTACTTTGATAATAAATTTACTTTAAACATGTATACCAAGGTCCTTCTGTTCCTCAGTACATCCGAGGGCCCTACCATTTATGGTGTCATTGATGGCGATCACCATACTACCTGCAGTGAAAATTGGTTTAAGGCAGGGGTTCCCAAACTATTTCATGCATAGACCAATGCCATTTAGCAAGTAGTCCAGGAGCCCTAGATTGGAACCCTTGGTTTAAGGCAATGGGACAATTACATTAGCTCTTTTATTAGCTTCATCCAATATTCCATTCTATTGACTTTGATGAATAGAACTTCAGTAAAGACTCTTTATTATAGAGCAAGCAAGTTACATGATATACCACCCATTTTGTGATATTATTCAGGCTGATGTCTTTTCCAGCATCTTTATTCAGTTTTTCAAATAAAAATATATATTATGATACATCAGAAGAATAATTGCAATGACACTTCCCAGTGAAATGAAAATCATTTCACACAGTCCCACAATTATGTTGTTGTTTTGTTCAGCTGTTTTATTCTTCCCAGATTTATTTTGAGCTCATGTTAGAAATTTTCTTTTGAATAGGTGGGAACAATTTGGTCATTTTATGGGCACTGGCCTGGTCAATGGGTTTGTAATGATTGTAGTGGAAAAGTTGCTGAAGCAAAACTGGTGGGCAGAGAATGTGAATATTAAAAAAATTTTCCTCAGTTCTTGAAAGCAAAGTTTATGGCCCATCCTGCTGACACTCATGTAATGCTGGTCGTTGTGCAAAAGGTCAAACACAGTGGCAAACATTTGTTTGTATATTTCATATAAAAAATTATCCCATGATGTTTCAAGCAGAAAGAAACAGATGCAGAAGGAGTTTTGAAATACATGAAATACAGAAAAATAAGGAATTGGGAACTGGAGTAGTTCACTTGCTCCTTGATCCTGCTCTGAAATGTTATCAGATCGTGGGTCAATTCCATATGCCTGCCCATCTCTGGTAACCTTTCACCACTTATCAAATATTTATCTATCTTCACTTTAAAAATATTCAAAATTTTCACTTCTACTGCCTGTTGAGGAAGTAAGTTCTAAAGACTCACCACCCTCTGAGGGTTAAAATCATCTCCATCTCCATTTTAATCTCCATCTCATTTCCATCTTAAATTAGACACTTCTGGGAAAAAAAACCCTAGTTCTAGATTATCCAACAAGAAGAAACATTCTCTCCACAGAGAAGGTCTCTCCCAGCCGAGACTCTTCTGGATCTTACTGGTGTATGCTGAAGGGCGTAATGCAAAAGGTAAGATGTGATAGAAGGTTGGGAAACAGAGTGAGCTAAAAGCTATCTATAGTAATAGAATAAGGAATGATCAGTGATTAATATTGGGTAAACAGGATCAGTGAGGGCACTGAAGTATGGTAAATAAGTCTTTGAACATATTTTAAATGCTCATTAGGATATTTGAAGTCAGTATTTTGGGGGCAGAAAGTAAATCAGCAAGGATTAACAGGCAGGAAGTTGTGTGAGAGAAGTACAGTGGTAGAATTTTGGAGCTTGGGGGCTGAGGAGAAGATTCAAGTTAGGATGTGACAAAGCATGAATCAGAGTTTTAGCTGTGGGGGAAGTGAAAAAGAAATCAAGGAGGTTGAACTTGCGTAAGAGTGAAGTTCTCTTAAAGGTGTTTAGATTATGGAATTCTTTATTTTGTTCTTGGGTCGAATACCAGTGCCATGTTGCACATGGGGCCCAGTAAACAAAGGGGGAGGGATGGGAGAGAAATGAAATCAGGGTTAAAAGTTGGGTGTATTTATATCAATCTATGCTGTCATCATTTGAAAGAGATTCTGCTTTATCCATGACATGATGTTGGAAGAGGTCAGCGATGACTTTGGACCTGGGGGAATAATGCTGAACGTCAGAGTCATGAAATCACAGTCGTACACAATAGAAAGGGACCCTTCAGCCCAACACATTCATGCCAACTGTTCTGCTTCTTTACACTAATCCCATTTACATGCAAATTAAATGTTCTCAGTGTGCAACTGGCTCTGTCCTTAAAGCTATTCTCTCAACAAATGGTGCAGGGGAGCTAAGAAAGACAATTGAGTATTTAATATCATTAAAATTGCCATTGAATATGAGGAAGAGCAAAACCAAGGGACATTAAATGCAGTGATCACCAAGAAGTGAAATGGGAGATTAATGAGAAACTACTTTACCAAGTGAGGGAGGAAAGTGTGCAATGTACAATCAAAGGAGTCAAACAGTTGCATTCAAGGGAATCACAAACGAGGAAATCTGCAGACGCTGGAAATCCGAGCAACACACACGAAATGCTGGAGGGACTCAGCAGGCCAGGCGGCATCTATGGAAAATGGTGCAGTTGACGTTTCGGGTTGAGACCTTTCAGCAGGACTCATAGAGTGTTAGCTAAGATATGAGAGAAAGAAAAATTAACTGAGAGAGTCATATGAAAATAAACGGGTAGAGATTTGAATGAAGTATAAATACTCTTCAGAAACATCCAGGAAATGACCCTACAGTAAATGTGTTGTTCTTGTTTATGCAGGTCTAGACAAATTCATGAAAGAAATTGGCCAACTAGTTGTCAGGCAGTGATTTCTGACAAATTTACCCGTTAATGCCCAGGTATGCAAGAGTTTGATGAGGTTATTTGAGCATGTTGAAACAGTGAGACAGCTCATACAACAGAACAAAGAACAGTTTAATTATATTCCAAAATGAAATTCCTTCTGTATTTATCATCCATATGTTCACAATCTTTCGTAATAAATTAATTTAAGTTTTTAAATCACACTGTTCCAGTCTCATTCATGATAGATGCAGAGTGCTTCTAATTTACCAAATTCTCAAATACTCCTATTACTGGCAAGAGTATACTCCATAAACTATTACAATAGATAGAATGAATTTGTGAAGATCATTGCATGTGAGTCAGGTGAGGTCCTCCGCTGGTCAGGGTTGACCTGGATCTTGCATCATAGCTGTCTACGTGATATTTAAGCCTGGGCGGTATGATATGAGAGCAAGCAGCAAGCTCCCCCTCTCACGCAGCTGATGAATCCAAAGGAACGGCAGAGGTCGATACCGTTTGGAACCAGTGGTGTCCCAGGAGTTGCCATAGAGCGTTGAGCTCAGCGTTGCCTCAGGGACTCCAGCTCCAGCTTTTTCCTCTGGGTCCACTGCTGAAGTCTGCCCCATGAGCTGCAAGGCAGCAGAGGTTTGAGATCGAATCTTCTCCTTCCCCTGGATGAGCCGCCAACCACAGATAACAAGTCCCATCTGCCCGAAGTGACTGGTTTTAAGGCACCCAATAACCTGCTTTAATGTTGACAGACTCCTATAGATGTGTAGTGGATAGTATATTAACTGGTTGGCTCATTGAATGGAAAGGTCTACTTAGTGGACATGTCCCAGTAAGCTGTCAATAGAAATGGTTCCGCTGGGCTTAGTAACTGAGCTACATGTGAAGGCCAAGAGCTAGCGTTGGTTGTCAGAAGCTATTTGAGACACACACTACTGGAAACATTTAATAGGTAGCAAGAACTTATCCCCACTCCCACCCCCAGCTATAACAACCTTAAGGAACCTTGAAGTTCAGGTAAAACATCACATAAAGAAAGAAGAGTATTTTAAGCAAACGTTAAACTACTGTAGCTCCACCATGAAGCCATTGAAAATGTTGATTAATTTAACATTACCTAGTTTAAAAAGATGAACTTTACATCAACAGCGTATTCTAGAAGCTAAATGAGACAAACAAGTTCAGGTTTACAGATGAATAACGAACATGGAGGTCTGGAGAGAACATCTGGGCAGTTGTTAAATGCTTATCTATCATCTCTGACATGCGACAATGCTGTACAATATAAAGAAGAAATCAAAATTGTAAAATATAGTTTCAAAAATTTTAAAACTGCAACTACAGTTCATCAAGATTCAATATTGGTTCCAGGATTTAGTGGGACCATCAATCTTCCTTGCAAGAGTTTTACTAACATGACAGATTGCAATCCGATGGAGCTATCAAACTGGCTAAATACTAGGAACAATTTGTTCTTTAAACTGATTGAAGTTTGTTACATTGGATGACAAAGGTAACTTTGTGTTGCATTTGATGCTACAATCAGCCAATGTGTCAACTTCATCAAAAGTTGTTTTTGGCGTATTTGAGTAAAAAGGATAAAGGAATCACAGTTTGCCTTGGCCATGTTCAGTCTGTTGGAAATCCTGCAAAATCCTTTCCTACAAAGTCATAGTTCTCACGTGACTCTGACAGTGATCCTTTATCTTTTCAGTTTGTCATATTTCACCAGGACTGGGTATTGCATTACACAACAGTGCCATTGGATAAAAATTATGCACATTTTAATTACTTACTTGGCATTTCCAGAAAGCAATGAACTTGTTCCAATACCTCCGAAGCTATGGTATGTTCAAAAGTTCAAGGTTCAAAGTAAATGTTATTATCAAAGTACATATACATCACCATGTACAACGCTGGGATTCATCTTCCTGTGGGCAAACTCAGCAAATCTATAGAATAGTAACTATATCAAGATCAACGAAAGATCAGCCAGAGTGCAGAAGACAGTATTCACTACGGAAAAGGATCTTGTCGATTGTAGGGATGACTTACAGTGGACTGAAAAGCATGAGTATGTAGACACTATGAAAGAGGATGTGCTAGAGCTTTTGGAAAGCATCAAGTTGGATAAGTCTCTGGGACTGGATGAGATGTACCCCAAGCTACTGTGGAAGGCAAGGGAGGAGATTGCTGAGCCTCTGGCAATGATCTTTGCATCATCAATGAGGATGGGAGAGGTTCCGGAGGATTAGAGAGTTGCAGATGTTGTTCCCTTATTCAAGAAAGGAAGTAGAGATAGCCCAGGAAATTATAGACCAGTGAGTCTTACCTCAGTGTTTGGTAAGTTGATGGAAAAAATCCTGAGAGGCAGGATTTACGAACATTTGGAGAGGCATATTATGATTAGGGATAGTCAGCATGGCTTTGTCAAAGGCAGGTCGTGCCTTACGAGCCCGATCGAATTTTTTGAGGATGTGACTAAACACATTGATGAAGGAAGAGCAGTAGATGTAGTGTAAATGGATTTCAGCAAGGCATTTGACAAGGTACTCCATGCAAGGCTTATTGAGAAAGGAAGGAGGCATAGGATCTAAGGGGACTTTGCTTTGTGGATCAAGAATTGGCTTGTTCATAGAAGGCAACAAGTGATTGTAGATGGGTCATATTCTGCATGGAGGTCAGTGACCAGAGGTGCACCTCAGGGATCAGTTCTAGGACCCCTGCTCTTCGTGATTTTTATAAATGACCTGGATGAAGAAGTGGAGGGATAAATCTGCTGATGACACAAACATTGAGGGTGTTGTGGATATTGTGCAGGGCTGTCAGAGGTTACAGCGGACATTGAAAAGATGCAAAACTGGGCTGAGAAGTGGCAGATAGAGTTCAACCCAGATAAGTGTGAGGTGGTTCATTTTGGTATGTTAAATATGATGGCAGAATATAGTATTAATGGCAAGACTCTTGGCAGTGTGGAGGATCAGAAGGATCTTGGGGTCCGAGTCCATTGGACACTCAAAGCTGCTATGCAGGTTGACTGTGTGGTTAAGAAGGCATAAGAAGGCATTGGCCTTCATCAACTGTGGAATTGAGTTCAAGAGCTAAGAGGTAATGTTACACTATAGAGGACCCTGATGAGACCCCACTTGGAGCACTGTACTCAGTTCTGGTCACCTCACTACAGGAAGGATGTGGAAACTATAGAAAGGGTGCAGAGGAGATTTACAAGGATGTTACCTGGATTGGGGAGCATGTCTTAGATTAGGTGAACTCGGCCTTTTCTCCTTGGAGCATCGGAGGATGAGAGATGACCTGATAGAGGTGTACAAGATGATGACAGGCATTGATCGTGTGAATAGTCAGAGGCTTTTTCCCAGGACTGAAATGGCTAACACAAGAGGGCACAGTTTTAAGGTGCTTGGAAGTAGGTACATAGAAGATGTCAGAGGTAAGTTTTTTATGCAGAGAGTGGTGAGTGCGTGGAATGGGCTGCTGGCAATGGTGGTGGAGGCAGATAGAGATAGGGTCTTTTAAGAGACTCCTGGATAGGTACATGAAGCTTAGAAAAATAGAGGGCTATGGGTAGCCTTAGGTAATTTCTAAAGTAAGTACATCTTTGGCACTGCATTGTGGGCCGAAGGGCCTGTATTGTGCTGTAGATTTTCTATGTTATAACAAACTGTCCAAATGCAAACATAAATAAATAGCAGTTAGTAATGAAAAGATGAGATAATGAGATAAAGAGTCCTTAAAGTGAGATCATTCATTATGGGAACATTTCAATGGATGGGCAAGTGAGTGTAGTTATCAAGTCAATGAGAAACATCATTGATTAAAGTACAATCATGGATTAGATGATGCATTGCGATAAGGCATGCATTATTTTGGCTTAATTTTCTTAGCTGGAAGTTTCAAATAAACTTAACAAAAGTTAAGAAACACAATTTTCACATGTTAAATGTTGGTGAAGCCTTATGAAGTTCAGCATTAAAGACTGCACTCTCAAGGCTTTCATCTTTAACATTCAGTGCAGGTGCAGCCCAGCCATTGTCAGACTGAAACAGAAGTCCAAAGTTCAGTGAGGGATCTTCTACACATGTTTTTTCAAACAGACCGTGGTCATCTGGGCAAGCACTTGGCATACCTCCTTTAGAATCATACAGTCATAATGCCGAGAAGCTGGCTCTTCAGCCCTCTGAATCCCCACTGAGTAACGACCGTTCGTTCGTTATGTGCCCTGTTGTATGACATGGGTGATCATGGTCTTTCCATGACCGTGAATGTTCTTGGCAAATTTTTCTACAGAAATGGTTTGCCATGGCAGCCTTCTGTGTAGTGTCTTTACACGTCAGGTGACCCCAGCCATTATCAATACTCTTTAGAGGTTGTCTGCTTGGCGTCAGTGGTCACAAAAAACAGGACTTGCGATATGCTCATACAAGCATCCACCACCTGCTCCCATGGTTTCATATGACCCTGATCAGGGGAAGGTGGGCTAAGCAGGTGCTGCACCTTGTCCAAGGATGACCTGCAGGCTCGTGGAGGGAAGGGGCAACTTACACCTCCTTTGGTAGAGATGCATCTCCACCCCGCTTTCCAGATAAAACCACCAGTTTGCACTAACCCTACTTTTTATTCTCATTATTCAAATTAATATTCTATTATGTCCTTGCTTCACTTCACCTCCAGGTTCTGCCACTCACCTATATACAAGGGACAATTTACTGTGGCCAGTTACCATAGTAACCCACACATGCTTGGGATGGGGAAGGAAACCAGGACACCCAGGGGAAATGCTGGCCATTGCTTTGAAAACATGCAGACCTCACAGACTGGACCTGAGGTCAGGGTTGAACCTGGGTCTCTGGTGTGTGAGGCCACCCCTTTTGTTTGCAGTCACTTGTGTCAAATCTTGTTGTACAGTTGAGCTGGAGGGCAGAGACCAGCCTGACCATCAGTTAAAAGGCCCGGGCTCACTGGACTACTCCCACATAGGTTCTTGTGTATTTAATGTTTCAATAATATTTCAGTAATCTTGTACATATATTAATTGACTGTGTGTTTAAATAATTAGTTATGTGTTATATGTAAAAATATGTTAAATGTATACAGCATCACAGAACCATGTGACATGTGTGTGCCTCATTGAAAGTAAAGACAAAGTTATACCAGCTTTCCCAGACTCCTGATCTTCCTTTGAATTAATTTAATGTTTATAAGTTACAAAACATAACATAAGTGTCTTCTGAAACTTACCAAAGAGATCAGACTTGGGGCAGATCAGTCATGATCATATTGAATTGGTTGAATGACCCACACATGTTCTTGCTTTCTTATGTGCCATCTTTCCATTGTTAGGTTGTTCTGCCTGACCATAATCAGATCATCTGCTTGATGCCACACCTTCAAACGTCTCTCTGAACTCAATCCTGAATAAGCCAGCCAGCCAGCCACCGGTGATTCTCTCCTTCCTCAGATTTCTGCTATGGTTCTGAGCTCCCACAGAATCTTTGTATCTTGACATTGAACAGTTGTCGTCTGGAATTGGGATGAAGAGACGTCAATCAACTGCACACAATACCTTGGGCCTTTTGCATGGCAGAATATCCAAGCCTCAGTTCAGGAGCCCTGACGTTCAGCAGGGGAAGTCATGTGAGTCTTCGTTTGGTCATTCCTTGTTTGGACTTTTTATGCTTCATTTGTTTTTTGTTACACCCACCTCCCAACTTTTAAGCACTTCCCCGCCCACATCTGTGCTACGTTTTTAGGGGAAATTGTAAACACTTTAGAGAATACCAAGTAAAGATTTTATAAAATGATTTTGGGGAAGAGGGACTTTTATGATGTGGATAGAATAGAGAAGTTGGAATAGTTCTACATGTAACACGGAAGGTCAAAAGGGTGTCTAATGCAAAGTATTTAAAGTTATGGAGCTTTAGACAGGGAAGGTAGAGATAAGCTGTTCCCATTGGTGGAGTGATCAAGAACGGTGAGAGGGGAACATAAGATGTAGGTGATTGGCAAAAAAAACCAAAATTTTAAATAGTGAAAAGTTACCCTCTAGAATGTACAGCCAAAGAATATCAGTAAAGGTGGATTTAATTGTGGCACTCTAAAAGGAACAAGATATATATCTAAAGACATGGAGAACAATGAAAAGAACGAGCAGGGCAATGGAACTACTGCTTTTACATACAGCTGATATAGATTTCAGATTCCGATTTGTTTATTTATCACATGTACATCAAAACAGACAGTGGCCTGCAACGTTTGCATTGACAACCAACACAACCTAAGGATGTGCTGGGGGTGCTCAGTAAGTATCGCCATACATTCTGGTGCTAACATAGCATGCCTACCATTTTCACGGAACACACAAGCGACAGCAACAACAGTAACCAAATGTGACAGGTGCAAAGCGGGGCCCAGGTCTTAGGGCAAGGAGTGACCCGATGTTTGGATGATTTAAAGACCGGGCCAAGTGGATCAAAAAGGCAGGGTTAAGGAACCGGAGGCAAGGGTCGGGCCAGTTCGGTTCGCTGCTCTGTGACGTATGCTCTGCTCTTTGCTGCATGAAGGCTGAGGCCGTGGGCCTGCTCCAGCTGCTCCAGGCTTCGTGTCTGGGAGCTCGCGACATTTTGCTCCGCTGTGTATTGATCTGAGGCTGAGGCCGTGGGCCTGTTCCAGCTGCTCCAGGCTTCGTGTCTGGGAGCTCGCGACATTTTGCTCCGCTGTGTATTGATCTGAGGCTGAGGCCGTGGGCCTGCTCTGGTTACTCTGGATTCACCTCTGTTCTGAGTGCTGCTCGCTCGCTTTTATTGCTTGCACGAGTTGTCTTCCTCTTTCTCTGTGCATTGGCTGTTTGCTGGTCTTTTTTTTAATGGGGTCCTTTGCATTTCTTATTTTGAGGTTGCCTGTAAGGAGCCGTATCTCAAAGTTGTATAATGTATACACATTTTGATAATAAATGTGCTTTGAACTTTGAACAATAGCAAAGCAAGTCCTTCATCTCCCTCCCACCCATCCACTCCTACACACACATACACAGAGAGCGCCCTAACCCCAGGACAGGTTGCATGGGTGCCTCTAGTCTCTAGTGGACTTGTGGACTTGCAAATATTTGGCCTTCAACTTTCCCACTTGGCTCTGAAATTCACAGAGCTTTGGCCACCAGGTCTCAATTATCTGACTTCTGATTGGGCCCTGGGCTTCAATCTTCTGTATCAACCACAGGACTCACCAATGGCATGAATGAGGACCCTGAACTCCAGGACTTGAGCTCCAGATTTGAGAGGCTTAATGGCCTCTTACTGTGCTAAATCACTTAGTGGTTCTGAATAAATACTACTTAAGTGTCTTTCTTTTGCATTTTCTGAAGGCGTTTGCTTACAGTAAAATCCATCATGGAGAAAATTCTTTCAGAATAATCTGTCTGTTGATGGCCACTTGATCACGAATTACTTTAGGAAATATTGTTGTACACACTTCTTTGAAATGAGTTTAAAATAACATTAATATTTAGATTTTAATAAATCAAAACATTAACACTTAGTACTTTTCAGATTTTTGTACCAATATTTCTTGCGGGCCTCAACCTCAGACCAGTCGTAATGTGGTGCTGGACAATATTGCTGGCTTCCATTAATTTTCCATTTGAAATGTCATGACTGACTTGTCCTCAACCACGGTCCATATGAAATAGTGGAGAAAGCTCTGAGATAGAGCACATGATGAAGCAATCTGTAGAGGCATTCAGGTATCAGATCTGCCATGTGAATTTCAATAAAACGGTCTCAGCAGTCATTGTATGCAGTTCTGGTTACCACCCTACAGGAAGAATGTGGCTGAGCTGGGGAGAAGGCAGAGAAGATTCATCAGGAAACTCGACTTTATTTATGGGGTGAGATTGGATAGGTTGGACGTATTCTCTGTAGAGAATGAGGCTGAGGGGTGATCTAATAAAAGTACACTGTATATAGAGAGACATGGATAAGGCCAACATCTTTTTTGCCCCCATGTTAGAGGTTTTATAACAAGAGGGCATAGGTTGGAGGTGAGAAAAAGCAGTTTAAAAAGGATTTGAGAGAACTATTTTTTATACAGAGAGTGGTGATATTGGAAATTTGCTGCCAGAGGAGTTGTTGATACCAATGCAATCACTATTTAAGAGGCATTTGGAAAGGCACTCAAATAGGCAAGACGTAGAAGGCTATAGCCCTACTGCAGGCAAATGTGATTTCTAAAGATGGACAAAAAAGGTTGACGTGAACATTGTGGGCCTAGGAGCCAGGTTCTGTGCTATATATCTCTGTGACTCCAGGAATTTGCAATGCAAGCAGTTTTCATTATAAATTATCAAATAAATTTGCTATCAAGCCACTGAAAAGAAATGGTATCCATCATTTATTGTTATCTAGTATTGCGGGGAAAGAGCTGATAAAGTGGAAGGGAATTCTTTTTTCCAGAAATTTGAAATATTACCTATAAACTGTGCCTAGTCTATCTGCTCTAGATATAATTTATGATCAGAAAATGTATATTGCAAGATAGGCTGTACAGCATACAACTTCTAGCTTGCTTTTAGCTGTAAGCAAGTAACAGTTATTTATGTGTGTTTTTATTAATCTCAAAGGTTTCTCGCTGTTGGGTGAATAATGAGGTGACTGGAAATCTACAGCATAAACAGAAAATGGTGGATTTATCCAGCACATCAGAGTGGAGATAGGAACAGACTTAACATTTCAGGCCGATGACCTTGTGTCACAACTGGATAATGTTACAGGGCCAAATTTAACAGTTCTTTAAGCAAGCACAGAGACACTAAGAGGAGGGTCAGAATGAAAAAAAAGGGCAGAAGTGTAGAGAACCTACTTTTAAAGTCGAATGAGCTGTGCAGGGACTGCTACTATCATGGTATACACTAGCAATGATGGAACCCAAGTGCAGACTCCCATGTAGAGAAGGCAATCAGAGTTTAATAATAGGAATCCCAACAGAACATTGGTGGTTTGACTGAATGACAGTGTGAACGATACCATTCTCCAAACTAGGACACCATGATAAGGGTGAAGAAGCTTCCACTTAAATAGCACCGATGATCCAGAATCCCTGAGCCTATCAAAATAACTTAACAAAGTTAAATAATTAACAGTACTAATTAAACCACAATTAACCAATTAAGGTGCACTAGAAATGTTCTCCAGCTCACTGCAGCTACATTAGTCTTCCTGGTCCAAACTGACCAGGCAGGAAAAAAATGGGGTGGAGGGAGCTCTGGATAGAGGTAGTACTTTTGCTGTCTGGGAGCTGCACTCTAACTTGTAGCATTAATGGATATCACTGGTCCTCATCCGTCTGTTAAATCTCTCATGTCTGCCACCAAGTGACATACCCAAGTACACTGCTTCAGCTGGTGAGAGGATGGTGTCAATACAGCAACACTGGGCAAAGGACCTCATCAACAAAGTAACTGGCCAGGGTGGATGCGTTCGCAGAAGAACTACAACGGCCACGTGTTTCAGACCAGGCCAAGCCACTGGGTTGGAGGGCATCAGCTATGGTCTGGCCTGGAGAGGGATGGGCGCCGCCAGATCTCACTGGACCAAGACACGCAGAAGCGCCCCCATGACCCATAAAAGAGTTGTGGGATCTGAACCGATCCGAACACTTCAAGCACAAGTGACCAAACACAGATTCCATCTTTAAATACTCCAGAGCTCTCAGAAAGCAGAGACAAATTGGTGGGGTAGCTCTGATAATGGAGATACCTTGAGGGGGTGAATAAATACCTCCGTCCAGTAAATCAGGGATCGAGCTTGAAATAAGAAAGGACAAAAAACAGAGGCGGAGGACGTTTGGGGTTGGGTGGTTGTAGTTTACTTGGTTGCTAATAGTATTAGAAAATTTTCAATCAGAAGATTACAACAAAATAATGCAAAGTATTGGGGATGTTTTATTCTTTATATTGGCCCTTGGCAGAGGGGAATGTTTGATGGCTTTGAGTTTGTGCTCTCTGGAATTCAGAAGGATGAGGGGGGATCTCACTGAAACCATTTGAATGTTGAAAGGCCTAGACAGAGTAGATGTGGGAAGGATGTTTCCCATGCTGGGAGAGTCTAGGACAAGAGGGCACAGCCTCAGGATGAAGGGGTGCACTTTCAAAACAGCGATGCAGAAGAAATTTCTTTAGCCAAAGGGTGGTGAATGTGTTGCCACTTGCAGCTGTGGAGGCCAGGTCGTTGGGTGTATTTAAGGCAGAGATTGATAGGTCCTTGATTGGACATGGTATCAAAGGTTATGGGGAGAAGGCTGAAAACTAGGGTTGAAAAGGAGATTAAAAAAAAGGCAGAGCAGACTCGATGGGCCAGATGGCCTAATTCTGCTCCTATGTCTTATGGTCTTTTATTGCAGAGTGGGTCTCCAGATGTTTGGCATAGCCAGAAGCTGTGGAGAAGGGGATGGAGGTGTCGGTGCATTGGAAGGAGATAATTACCAATTCACCCATTCACTACAGTGGCCATTTTACATTCCTTCTCTTGCTGATGATCTTATCTTCTGCTTGACAACAGGTACAGAGCACAGGATTATATCAAATTAACATCCTAGTACAATATAAAATATTATCTTATTGCCTTTGTGTTGGCCTTCTGCCTGCTATAATCTTCCTTTGCAATTTTCTTCAGTGGCTGTAAAGTGCCTAGTGAATTGCAGATGGACAGGTGGGTCAGCCTTGAGCCTATATTGTATTTCTTTGAACAACAGTCAATGAGCTGTCTGATTGACAACCAGGAGTAGGCGTGCAGGCTAAGCAACAGGACATAAATGTGGTTACCTTAAGAGTGGACAGCAAATTCATGTCCCACTTCCATTCTCCTTAAGCAATAACTCAGCAATTCCAGTAATTCTGTCTGAAAGCAGATTATTGGAGTCACTTGGTAATCTCAAAGCATTATGAACATTGGCATCCAAAACCATAGCAGCAATAATCTGAGTCGCCTTGCTAAGCAAATCTTTGGTGTTGGTTGCCCTCTGTGACAGCTGAGACATTGGCCAATAAGGACTGCACGCCAGTTGGCTCTACAAGGGTTAAAATTGAGCAGAGCACTCTTCCAGGGAAATGGACTGAAGATCAAATAGTGCAAAGCTTTGAAAAAGTCTATTCCAAGCAGCCTGCCCCTCTGCAGGTTTCAAAATTATTTCCAGCCCACCAAATGGCCGACCAAAGAAATGAGTATTTAATTATCTGGAACAAGTTATTTAAGAAATTCAAATTATTTAAAACTAAGTTTCATCAATCGGGAATTTAATGACAAGCATTTAAAAGTAGCAATCACAGAGGACGCTGACATTCAGAGTCTCTCTCTCTCTCACTCTTTCTCTCCCCTCTCCACTCTCTATCTGTCTCTCCCTCCCCATCAGTTCCAAGAGTTGCATAATTTTAGTGGGGCAAACAAAGATTCTCGTTCAGCACAAACTCTCAACTCTGCGCAGTCTTGATTTTGATCTTGCCTTTAGTGAAGCTGAGAGGCCAGCCCTGGCATGGGGAATGACGTGTAAGGTTCAGATAGCCATTAAAGACTTCAGCACTGGAGTGGTGAATCCTGAAGTCGTCTTCAGGAAGACACCTCAGACTGTTATGGGTGGAAGCGGAGGGGGAGAGGGGAGGTTAAAGAAGAGTTTGGGAGGTGTAGAGGAAGAGGATGGGGGATGGGAGAGGAGGTTTAGAAAGACGGGCATGTGGAGGGGTGTGCAGAGGACACCTATTGAAATATGTACAAGGTTGAAGCATAATTGCCCCATGCTTGCCAACATTTCAGGTAGGCCTGTCTCTCTACCCTGCACTTATGTATCCATGTCCACCGGCATGCCCCATTGAGGGCCTCTGCAGCACCATCTGGTGGATTTTGAATCAGGCCTAGTCTTTCCCTCCGCTTTGCTTGCTGGTCACAAGCCTTGTGATTCAGCATATGCAGATCCCATCTGATCTTGCTGCCTCTTGATCAGAAATGTTACTTCCTTGTGCTGCAGATCATGTTACTCTCTCCCTTCAGTATTTTCCCATTGATTGTGCAGCCCGTGTGGTCGTGTGGAGGCAAGGTGAAGGAATTGATAAGTATATACCTACCCTAATTATCTTGACATTCTTGATCTTGTCTTTGGTTACCTCTCACCTCTATATGGCCTGATCCACTGGGGTTGTGCTTTTTCTCTTACTTGTGATGCTAGTTAAGGGTCATCGTCTCCTCCAGAGGGTCTGGTGAGGCATTTGAATATTAGATGACAGCTACAATTGTAACTGGTCATGATAGGTGTAATGTGGATCTATACTGCATGAAGCTGAGGCTGGTGGTGCTGTTGTTAGGAAGATGATTTATATTATTGACATTCTTATCCTCTTATTGTGACCATTTGTGTGCGGCCATTAAACTACTTGAACAATAGATATACAGTATGTCTTTGGATCTTGACTCCTTATGTTTACATCACTGCTACTGCCCATAACCATGGCAAGACACATGAAGAGCTCTCTGGCCCCTTGTGGGTTGTAGTCTATCTCACTTGATCTATTAAAGCTAAGGCTGAAAATAAGGGTGCTCAATCTCACTCTGTCCGGTCATTGCCACCAGATTGGCTCACTGCACCATTCACAAAAATAAGAGCTACGCAATTACATGAATCTACTCCTTCAGTAGCATAGAGAGGACATGGCCACAATCATCGTGTGCAAGTGTTGAGAGGAGAGGCCAACTCCATCATCAAGACAGCATTTCACTGGACTCCTGAAGGGTGGAGAAAATGCTGGAGACCCAAGATGCTGTACCGTAGGGGCTGAAATGAGGACCCTGGACCTCACCTGGGGCAAAATAGAGAAGATAGCCAAGGACAGACAGAGACAGAGGATCTTTATCGCTGTCCTAACTGCCAGCTGTTTAACAGGCAGGTGATTACATTAATGCAATACTTTTAAAATAAATGTATGCAAGTCCATCATTTGTTACCCATCTCTAGTTGCCCTTAAGAAACAGTGGTCAGTCTGTTTTATAAATGGATGGTTATTTTCTGATGAAGGGAGCCCCACGATGTTATTGGTAGGTATTACCAGGGTTCAGACTGCACTGATGAAGGAACAATAATATATTTCCAGTCAGAATGGCTTGCGGCTTGGAGAGAAATTTGTTAAAGGTAGTGTCCCCATGTATTTGCATTTTTGATCTTCATGCTGGTGCTGTCAGACTAACAAAGGTCAGTAACTGCTGTGCATTTTGTAGATGCTGTACACTGTAGCCACAGTAGTAGAGAATAAAAGTTGAAAGTGGTGGATCCTGTGTTGATCAAGCAGTGTGCTTTTACCTGGGTATTGTTGATTGGTGTTGACGCTGCACTCATTGAGGCAAATGGAGGGTGTTTCTCTTTGCTCCCAATGTGTCTTACAGATGGCGAAAAGATTTTGGGGCGTCCTGCAAAAATCATCTGGGTGCCACAGAGTTGCAGCTGGTAACGCTGCCGCCCTTCAGCACCAGAGATCTGACCTCGGATGCTGTCTGTGTGGAGTGTGCCCATTCTCCCTCTGGCCACCAGTCTTCTCTCACATCTCGACGTGAGACTGGTAGGTTACTGGGCACTGTAAGTTGCCCCCCGAATGTGCAGGTGAGGGGTAGAATCTGCAGGGAACAGAGGGAAATGTGGGGAGAGCAAAAACAATGCGTTAATGTAGGATTAGTGTAAATGGGTTAATGATGTTTAGCGTGGATCAGATGAGCTAAAGAGTCTTTCTTTGCTCTATCTCTGTGACTCTATCATTTTTGGTTTGGTAATCCGCTGTCTCTCCTTGCATGCCCTGCATCCGTGTCCTGGATCTCTGCACAAGCCTTTTTGCCCCATCTATGTGTGTCCACCTATTCTCCCTCTTCCTCTCCGGTCAGGTCCTCTTGTTCTTTCACTTTTCCGTTGTATATTCCCTTCTGCCTCCTGCATTCTCTTTCCTTACGTGCTCTCCTGCTTTATATTTCACAGTACTGGTTTTCTCTCTCTCTCTCTCTCTCCCCCCCCCTCTCTTTCTCTGTGCACATTGCTTCTGCAGTCTCTCTCTCTCTCTTTCTCCAATAAATGCCCCCTCTGCTCCACGCCAGAACGCTTGTTGCCCCGCTGTCGAGCTCCGTGTCGCTCTGGGGCATTGGGCTGGAGGAAGCGCTGATCCCACAATACACTGGAGTCTCCGATGTGACAGCCCTTGAAACATGGCTGAAGTCGGCAGCAGCAGCCTGGCCGAGCAACTCAAATCGTGCATCGTCTGGTCCTGGACCTACCTGTGGACGTTGTGGTTTTTCCTGATGCTTTTCCTCGTTTACATCTTGCGGGTTCCCCTGAAGATCAGCGACAATCTGAGCACAGGTGAGGTGAGGTGGCGGCGAGGGGGGAAACGGGCGCCAGCAGTGGAAAGTTCAAACTTCTGCGGTTCGGGAGGGAGGGAAGTGAAGCCACGTCCCCGGGAGTGGAACCGGGTCTCGGACAGGCAACGGGATCCGGCCCGCGTTCGCTCCACCGCACCCCCTCCCTGGTCAGTTCCGCACCGCTTGACATTTTGTAAAACAAAACTGAAGTGAAAACCCCGGCTGTGCATAACAACACCCTTCCAGCTCTTCAACAAGGTTCCGGAGCCCACCCAGGCCAACTCGCCCCCCTCTCCTGCAGTATGCCTTTTAGCCCTCTTCACGTTAGATGCCTTCCCTCACTAGTCCCCAGACATTCCCCATCCTGCAACCAGAAACTCAGTCCCTCCCTTTGTACAAATAGGGATCGCAATCCACCTCCCTCCTCGGGTCCCTAAACCCACCCCACCTTCAGGCAGGGACCCCAGTGTATTCCCCACTCATCAAGCTTTGGGTCGATGTAAACTGAGGGGTGGACCCCATATATATCCCACCCCAGCAAAGTCCCAACACAGTCCCAGGTAGGATACCCACTTACCCTACCCCCACAAGGTCCCATACTTGCCCATCACACCTAACCGTTTCCCACGTCACTGCCCTAGTACCATGTCCACCTCTCCCTTCCCCCATACCACTGTCTGTCAACTTCAAGGTGTCTCCCTCTTGAAAAAGGTAACTCAATTCACTACCAAAGCAAGGTTCCCATGTTCCTGATACTCTCCCAAACAATCTGTAATCAGGGTGCACTTACTCTGTCTGGCTGAAAACGTTCAGTGGTTCCCAGATCCACTCCAGTATTCCCAATATATCATCTTCCATCTTCCCCCTCATCTCTGATCCTGATCCATTGCTCCCACCGTCTCTTCACTCTCCTGCCCCATCATTCTTACCCCCCTGCATCCTCCCCATCCTCTGTACATTGCCACACATGCCCACCTCCCCCATATCCTTTTCCACTTCCTCCATCTTCACACCTCTCTTCTCTTCTTTAACCTCCTCTCTCCCCATGACAGTCCCACATGCCTTCCTGAAGACCGCTTCAGGATTCACTGGTACAGTGCTGGAGATTTTAATGACTTTCTGAACGTCCAACGTAATCCCCATGCCGGAGCTGGCCTTTCAAGATTAAAATCAAGACCGTGCAGAAAGTTAATGTGGAATCGGAATCTTTGTTTGCTCCGCAAAAACTTATATTTTATACACATCTAGAACTGGTGGGGAGTGAGAGGGAGAGACTCTGAATGTCAGTGTCCTTTGTGATTGCTACTTTTAAATGCTTGCCTTTAAGTTCAGGATTGATTGAAACTTGGCTTTAAATAACTTGAATTTTTAAGATAACTTGTTCCATATCATTAAATGCGTATTTCTTTGGTAGCCTTTGCGGTGGGCTGGAAATGATTTTTGAAACCTGTAGTGGGGGCAGCTGTTTGGAATAGAACATTTTAAAGCTGTGCACTATTTGATCTTTGGCCTTATTTACCTGCATAAAGCAGTAACTTTTGTCATTTTTTTAAACCAATTCTACAATTCTCCTCTTTGTTTTTGCAATTCAGTCATCTCCATGTTTAAGACTTTTACTCCCAAATGTTCTTCTCACTATATTTTCTTGCTTTGTCAGTCATATTATTTTTTGCTTCTAATGGAGGTTATTGCCGTCTAGCTCTATCTCCTTTACTCACAGACACTGGGCCGGAGTTCATGTGTGTCTGAGCAAACCTGGCTGTTACTGAGATTGTGGGCAAGCCTGGTTAGCTGGTGGTGTGGGCTACAGAGATTTCACATAGCTAGATTGCAAAATATCAGGGCCAAAATCCCCGTACTAAACAGCTCTGGGAATACAGGAAAATGTAAGTAACTGAAAGTTTTGATTGGCTTAAGTTCACTATTTACAAAAAAGCAAACAATTGGTAAATGGCGGGTTCCAACTGCATGTTAGCAGAGGGAAACGCAGCAGTAAGAAAAATGTTTAATTATACACATTAGTGGGTTTCTTGTGCAATTTATGTGGAATGAAAAAAATTCATGATTTTTTTTAGCAGAAGCATTTTAAGGTAATAGTTTATTACTCTGCCTCAACTGCTTGCTCAGATGAAATAAGCTGGTCCAAAACCTCAACGTATTTATTGTTCAATCACAAAATAAGCTTCAAAAATCATATTCACTCCTGTTCTGTTCATAACTGCGGCACTGCAAGTGTCTGCTTTATTCCCAGAATCACTGCACATCTCGCCACTTTATTTGTAGATTTAATTACTCTCCACTCTGAAGTTTGCCGTGCACAAGAGCTAATTCATTTGAAACTTTGCTGCTTATGTGTTGGCTTCACTTCTCATCACTTATTGCCTCCTGTTCTTTGTGTATTCCCTTCAGAGTAAAAACTCATTTATGAATTCCTAGTGGCCCTACTTTCCTTATGACTCCCTTTTTTTCTTGCGGTTTGGGGGTCTTCAATCCCTTTGAATTCATCATTCTGTACATCTGAAATACCAGTCCTTACTTAATGTGCTGCCACTCTGCTATTTATTGAAATAACTTCCATCATTTCAGCTTTGCCTTTTGCAGTTTACCCCCGATATTTTTTTGTTTGCTTTTATAAAGCACATATTTTCAGACATGCTTTCAAGTATCTCTTCTTTTATCTTTTTCCATGTGCGTTCCTGGTCATTTGAGATGTTCAAGATTGAGTTTGACAGATTTTTTTCACATTAGAATCCCAAGGAATGGAGTCATTGAGCCATATATCACGGACACGGGCCCTTTCGCCGGACTGGTCCACGACGTCCAAAATTTAAATAAATAAATAAACTTGGATGTTGTGGATCAGTTGGGCCAAAGGGCCCATTTCCATACTGTATGGCTCCATTTCTTGGTATTCTGACTTGAAAAAAATCCATTAAAATGCTCCATCCACTCTAGTTCCATTTACCAGTGTTTGCCTACTACTACTACTACGTCGACTCAGGCCTAGGGGGCCGGCATCGGGCACGATGATGGACTCTCCACTCCTCCCTCTCCCTCTCCCTCTCCCTCATCAGTGTGTTCAGTTCACCTACATTAGCTGCGTCGCTATCTTCTAGGAGCGTGTTGACCATAGTCTTGGGAGGGCGTCTAGGGTTCATCCTCCCATGCTTGGGCTCCCATGTGATGACTGGGCTGGCAAGTAGCTCAGGGTGGCGTAGACAGTGCCCGGCTAGTTGCAGTCTTCTTGCCTCGATTTTAGTAGTGAGCATCAGTAGGTCATCATAGAGCTGGATGTTCATTGTGTGCTGATGCCAACTCGTGTCAAGAGCCATCCAGAGCATTCGTGTCTAGCAACCATCTAGTGACTTTCACATGGCCTTGGTGAGTGTCCACGTCTCGCATCCGTATGTGAGAATGGACTCT
Organism: Hemitrygon akajei; assembly: GCF_048418815.1. Taxonomy (NCBI): domain Eukaryota; kingdom Metazoa; phylum Chordata; class Chondrichthyes; order Myliobatiformes; family Dasyatidae; genus Hemitrygon; species Hemitrygon akajei. The sequence goes on from NC_133133.1 coordinate 158,994,832, forward strand.
ATGAAGATCCTCTTTTTGAGCTCTCTGGTCAAATTCAACCTCCAGATTTCCTTCATGCTGTTCATTGCCCTCCACGCCAGTGCCTTCCGTATCTTTATGTTCTTCTCCGAACCCATCATTCTTGACCCGAGGTACTTGAAGTCAAATACTTTCTTAATGGTATCATTCTTTACGGTCTTGAGAGTACCTTCGTCGCAGTTGAATGCCATGTATTCTGTCTTTTTAGCGTTTAGGTGAAGTCCAACTTTATTGCACTCAATTTCCACTTTTGTAAGTAGCTGCTGTGCTTCCTCTATCTGGTCAGAGAGCTGGACTGTGCCATCTGCAAAATCGAGATCTGTGAGCGTAACTGGTCTGACCCTTTTGGTTCGTCCTGGTTTTATGGTAAAACCAAGCTTGTCATGATCTTTGGTAGCTTGACGTAGAGCGTAATGAAGGACGATTATAAAGATTTAGAAGGTGTTTGCCCCTAGCATTCTAAACATTTCCTATGCATGTACGTGTCCAACTGTCTTTTAAAAGTTGTTATTGTATCTGCCTTAACCACTTCCTCTGGCAGTTCATTCCATAAAAATATCACCCTTTGTGTTAAAAAAAAAAGTTGCTGCTCAAGTTCCTATTAAATTTTTCACTTCTCACTTCAGACGTGTGCTCTCTAGCTCTTGATAATCCAACTTAGGGAAAAAGACTGAGTGCACTTACTCGATCTATGTCCCTCATGATTTTATATATCTCTATAAGATCAGCAATTATTGTCCTACGTTCTAAGGAATAAATTCTTAGTTGGTTCACCCTCCCCCTATAACACAGTCCCTCAAGTTCAGACTGTATCCTTTTAAAACTTGGACACTGTTTTCAGTTTAATAACATCTTTCCTACAGCAGAGTGACCAAAACTGAACACAATACTCAAAGTGAGGTCTCATCACCATCCTGTACAACTGCACTATGAGCTCCCAACTTTTATACTCATTGCCCTGCCAAAAGCCTTCTGCCTGTGACTCCACTTTTCAGTGAACTATGTACTTGTACCCCAAGGCCCCACTATTCTACAATGCTTCTTCGGCCTTGCTGTGAAAGCCCTACTTGGATTTAACTTCCCAAAATACAACCGCTTGAAGTTGTCTAAACGCAATTTGCCATTTCTTGGCCCGCTTTCTCAGCTGATCAAGATCACCCTCTAATTTTTGACAACCTTCTTCAATGCCCACTCTACCATCTATTATGGTGCCATCTGCAAACTTACTAACCAACTTGCTGATGTAGATGACAAACAGCAATGTGCTCAGCACTAACCCCTGAGGCTACAGCACAGATATGTAGGAAATTAGTCTGTTTCTGTTTCTCGGATCGTATGTACTTGTTTTCTGGAATCTGCCAGGTCCAGTAAGAAAAACAGAGAACAGGTCAAATTACAGCAAGTGATGTGGCAGAGACTTGGCACATGGTGAGGATGATGATGATGAAAAAGTCAAAATAAAGTTTATTATCAGAGTACATCCACGTCACCACATACAGCCCTGAGATTCTCTTTCCTGTGTGCATACTTAGCAAATCTATAGAACAGTAACTGTAAACAGGATGAATGGACTACAAACAAATGCAGATATAAATAAATAGCAATAAATAACAAGGATGAAATAACAAAAGAATCCTTAAAAAGTGTAGCTATCCCCTTTTATTAAAGAGCCTGATGATTGAGGGATAGTAGCTGTCCTTGAACCTGGTGGTGCAAGTCCTGAGGCTCATACACCTTCTACCTGATGGCAACAGAGAGAAAAGAGCACAGCTTCAATCTAGAGCATAACTTCTCTTTCCACAGCTGAATATGATTTGCTAAGCATTTTCCAATATTTTCCATTTTTATGAAAAAATTCTCAAGGGTTTTGTTAAATTGAAGTTCTTCTGGAGTTTGAGAGACAAAAAATAGAGCTTGTTTACAGTTTATAAACTGAACAGTGTTATTGGTAGTAAACAAAAAGCAAACTGCTGAAAATGCAAGGGATCTGAAGTAAAAATGCAAAATGGTGGAAATACATGGCTGAATAAGCAGCATCTGTGGAGAAAAAATGATGTTAATGGTCTCGTCAGTGATGTTATCAGAACAATATATTTTAGGGTGCTTTGGGGTGGGGAGATGGAAAGGACAGCAGGGAAGTCGCATTAGTCACAAACAAATGCAGATATAAATAAATAGCAATAAATAACGAGCATGAAATAACAAGAAAAAATAATCCTTAAAGAGTGTAGCTATCCCCTTTTGTTCAGGAGCCTGATGATTGAGGGATAGTAACTGTTCTTGAACCTGGTGGCATTGATCGACATTAGCAGCGAGAGTTTTGTGAAGACTTATTAATGGCAGCTGGTCTGTTTGTAGGTGTAAATTTGGGGAAAATGGAGAATGCAGGAACAGTGAGGTACCAAAAAGAGTAGTTGCTGAAGATCCAAAAATAAAGGAGAATGCTAGTAAAGTCTAGCAAATCAGGTAGCAACTGTGAGGGAATAAAACTGAGTTAACATTATTGGCTGATAATGTTACATCAAAATTGGGCTGTCTATCTGAAAATTTCAAATTCAGTCCAAGCTCTGATGATGTACCAAAACAGTAGATGAGGTGCTTACATTGAGAATTATTAGGATGATGTAATGGTCAGAGAAAAGAGCTTGAAGTTGGATTAAAGTGATGGGTTTAGGGCACCATATCAGATTGAAAGTTGCTCAGTGTTTTAGGCAAACCCCAGCTTCTTAATCTGTGTTTTGCTTCTCTCTTGCCGAGAAGGCCCATTTATGGGCGCAGGGTAGAGGCTTGGATTACATACCTGTTCCCCTTTTTTAAAAAAGCTGCATACACACTTTGAAATAAAACCAGGAAATAACTCAAACATTGTTATGATTAAGCTTTATAAACTTATGTATAAACAGTAGCTACTAAACATCTTTGACATAATTTCTATTTAAACAGTTCTCTTTATTAAGCTGCCTTTGAGCTAACTCACATATATGTAAGAAACATATTTCTTAATATAAGGAGCGACATGTTATATTCTGACGGGGTAGTCTCCATCATAATGGCATGAATATCAATTTCTCCTTCTTGTAATAAATTACTCGCACCCCCCCATTTCCCAATCTGAACTTTTACTTCTTCTCACCTGCCTATTACTTCCCCCTGGGTCCCCTCCCCCTCCCTTTAGAGTTTATAAGACTGTATGACATAGGAGCAGAATTAGGCCATTCTGCCCATCGAGTCTGCTCTGCCATTCCATCATGGCTGATCCTGAACCCCATATACCTGCCTTCTCATCATTATCTTTGACTGATCAGGAAACGATCAACCCGCACCTTAAATATACCCACAGACTTGGCCCCCATTGCAGTCTGTGGCAGAACATTCCACAGATTCACTGCTCTAGCTAAAAAAAAATTCCTACTTACCTCTGTTCTAAAAGGTCACCCTCAATTTTGAGGCTGTGTCCTCTAGTTCTGGATGCCCCCACCAGAGGAAACATCCTCTCTACATCCACTCTATCTAGTCCTTTCAACATTCAGTAGGTTTCAGTAAGATCCCCACGCATTCTTCTAAATTCCAGTGAGTACAGGCCCAAAGCTGCCAAACGCTCCTCATACATTCATTCCCAGAATCATCCTCGTGAACCTCTTCTGGACTCTCCCCAATGATGCCACATCCTTTCTGAGATATGTGGCTCAGAACTGTTGACAATACTCCAAGTGCAGCCTGACTAATGTCTTATAAAGCCTCAGCATTTTCTCCTTGCTTTTATATTCTATTCCTCTTGAAATAAATGCCAGCATCGCGTTTGCCTTCTTTACCAAAGACGCAACCTGTAAATTAACTTTCTGGGAGTCTTGCAGGAGAACTCCCAAGTCCCTCAGCACTTCTGATGTTTGAAACTTCTCCCCATTTAGATAATATCTGGAATATTGTTCCTTTTACCAAAATACATTACCATACATTTCCTAACACTGACAAAGGGTCTCGGCCCGAAACATCGACTGTACTTCTTCCTATAGATGCTGTCTGGCCTGCTGCGTTCCACCAGCATTTTGTGTGTGTTGTCTGAACTTTTTTTGCCCATTCTTCCAACTTGTCTAAGTCCTGCTGCAATTGCATTGATTCCTACCCCTCCACCTATCTTCTTATCATCCGCAAACTTTGCCACAAAGCCATCGATACCATTATCCAAATCACTGACAATGTGAAAAGTAGCAGTCCCAATACTGAAGTAGTGACCCCTGAGGAACACCACTAGACATTGGCAGCCAATCAGAAAAGGCCCCCATTATCCTCACTTGCTGCCTCCTGCCTGTCAGCCATTCCTCTATCTATGTCAGTATCTTTCCTGTAATGCCATAGGATTTTATCTTATTAAACATCCTCGTGTGTGGCACCTTATTAAATGCCTTCTGAAAATCCAATTAAATGAAATCCACTGCCTCTCCTTTGTTCACCCTGCTTGTTACTTCCTCGAAGAACTCTAATAGATTTGTCAGGTAAGATTTCCCTTTACAGGAACCATGCTGACTTTGATTTATTTTATCATTAGTCTCCCAAGTACCCTGAAATCTCATCCTTAATAATAGACTCTTAACACCTTTCCAGCCACTGAGGTTAGGCTAACTGGCCTATAATTTCCTTTCTTTTACTTTTCTCCCTTCTTAAAGAGTGGAGTAACATTTTTGCAATCTTCCGGTTGTCCAGGACCATGCCAGAATCAAGTGATTCTTGAAGGATCATAACCAATGCATCCGTTATCTCTTCAGCAACCTCTCTCTAGTACACTTGACCAGAAAAGTATTCGTCCCCCCCCCTCGGATTCAAATGCAACCCCTCCCTTTTGTACAGGTCACACCTGCCCCATAAGAGGCCCCAATTATCCAGAAATCTGAATCCCTGCCCCCGCCTCAATTCTTCAGCTACGTGTTTACTGCCACCTAATTCTATTCCTATCCTCACTGTTGAGTGGCACAGGCAGTAACCCCAAGATTACTACCCTTGAATTGCTGCTTCTCAGCTTCCTTCTATGGTCCACTCTCCTCTTCTATCAGAATCTCTCTTTTCAGCCCTTGACCTTTCCCACCAACCCGGCTTCACAAATCACCTCCCAGCTAGCCTCTTTCACCTTCCCCACCTTTTTTATTCTGGCATCTTCCCCCTTCCTTCTCAGTCCTGAAGAAGGGTCTTGGCCAGAAATGTCGACTGTTTTTTCTTTTCCATGGATGCTGCCTGACCTGTTGAGTTGCTCCAGCATTTGGTGTGTGTCACCCAGTTAATAGACAAGTTTTCCAGTGGACTAACCAAATGAATTCCTCCAGCATCTTCTGTGAGTCACTTTGCATTTCCAGCATCTGCAGACTCTCTGGTGTTAGTAATATTTCCCATTTGTCCCTTTTCTTGTCTCACTCAGAATCTTGTACTTTCAAATAGATGCAGGCATCCTTTTGAAACTTTACCCAGCCACTCCGTGGCTGCTGAGTTATAATGCTTGAAAGTGAAATATTTTCTGCTGATCCTGTCTTTCTTCCCACTTTAATCAAACTGGGATCACAAATAAAATTAAACCTCCATAAAAGGCTGTTTATCAGTTGGTGACTGCAGTGAATTAAAGGAAATCCTATCTAGTTTGAAGGTGATGACCTTAACTTATCATTTGCAAGTCCTCTGGCAAGGCTTCAGTCATGAGGTGTTTCAGAGGATGATTCATCCACAATGCATTTTCATAATCATCAGTTTTTAACTTTCCCCCTTCATGATACAAATCATGCCCAAGAATGAAATTAAATTTGCATTATGAAGGAAGGAGAAAGCAAAGTAGGAGAAGTTTAGTTACAAATGTATACCCTGTTTTAAGACCATGCTTTATTTTATTAATACAGTTATGTTGTTGGGTATTTTATTTTCTGCAGACTTTCTCAAAATGCAATAAATGTTCCTTTAATTACATTATACAATCGAGTATTTCATTTTTGCTGTTTAAAATTAAAATTCAGTTGATTGATAAGTTAGACTTGTTGAATTAGCCAATTGGATTTGTCTTGGGAACATTCTAGAGAGCGCAGGGAAAAGAATGGGGGAGCCACTTTTCTAGGGAGAGTGGGGGACTGATGAAGGAGAAAGGAAGCGGACAGCGAATGTAGCAGATGAACATGGTGAAGTGCCCGTATGGAAGGACAGATACCGCTGTAGGAAAATCCTCATGCAGTCAGTGGTCTCACGAAGAATGTGCAGATAACCTTTAGTTAGCTAGTTAGCACACAACATTGGAGAAAGTTCAACGTCTTGTTCCTTGACTGTGGCGAGGATATTTATTTATATTTCAATTGGACTGGCTTTTCAGGCAAAGCCATTTCAGTACCATTACCATCGAGTAAATGAAGTGAAGCAAACTGGATTGATTGTGCACCAATGAACTCTAATGTTTATGTGTACATTATAGACTATATATATATATATAGTCTATAATGGTCCTTTTCTTTTGTATTATATACTGTTATTGTGTTTGTTGTAGTTTAAAATATTTGTCAATACAATTTTGAGCTGGTGTGAGTTAAATTATTGATTCCTGGTGAATGGTAAATTTGCATGTGCGTGTAAGTGTTCATACAAGTAATTGCCTTCATTTTCCTTTGGAAGGTTAATTGAAACTTTTATGATTGATTTACCCAAATCATATATACCCTAGACATTTTTATTTAATGGAAATGACCTCTTTCATTGCTATTCCCATGCATTATTGAGTTATGTTGCTGTTAGCTCATATTCACAGTAACAGCTACTTCATTATAAGCCTACAGTGAGAAGGTTACACAGAACACCGACAGTATTTAAAAAATGAAGCAAGAGTCCTGATTGCATGCTGTCTTTAGTGGGTCATTTCTTTCAATCTTTGAATCTTTATTTCCTTTAGATATACTGAACTGTACTGATTTTATATATATATATATGTATATATATATATGTATATATATATATATATATATATATATATATTAGATATTTAGAACTTCCAATTCTTACAGTTCTGGAAGAAAGAAGCCTTAACTCTAAAACAACCTGAGGTATTGGGTTAAAGTGAGAATCTCAACCAGACTGTTGAAAAAAGAATATAGATTCGCTTGTCAGGAGATATTAAGATTCAAACATTCAAAGTATATTTATTATCAAAGTATGTATGCAGTATACCACCCTGAGATTCGTCTTCCTACAGTCAGCCGTGAAACAAAGAAACACCATGGAACAGGTTCAAAGAAAACATCAAACACCCATGTCCTTACCTTAGAAATTACCTAGGGTTACCCATAGCCCTCTATTTTTTCTAAGCTCCATGTACCTATCCAGGAGTCTCTTAAAAGACCCTATCATATCTGCCTCCATCACCATCGTCGGCAGCCCATTCCATGCAGTCACCACTCTCTGTGTAAAAAAACTTACCCCTGACATCCCCTCTGTACCTACTTCCAAGCACCTTAAAACTGTGCCCTCTCATGCTAGCCATTTCAGCCCTGGGGAAAAGCCTCTGACTATCCACACGATCAATGCCTCTCATCATCTTGTACACCTCTATCAGGTCACCTCTCATCCTCCGATGCTCCAAGGAGAAAAGGCCGAGTTCACTCAACCTATTCTCATAAGGCATGCTCCCCAATCCAGGTAACATCCTTGTAAACCTCCTCTGCACCCTTTCTATGGTTTCCACGTCCTTCCTGTGGTGAGGTGACCAGAACTGAGCACAGTACTCCAAGAGGGGTCTGACCAGGGTCCTATAGAGTTGCAACATTACCTATCGGCTATTAAACTCAAACCCACGATTGATGAAGACCAATGCACAGCAGCTTTGCGTGTCCTATGGACTCGGACCCCCAGATCCTTCTGATCGTCCACACTGCCAAGTCTTACCATTAATACTATATTCTGCCATCATATTTGACCTACCAAAATGAACCATCTCACACTTAACTGGGTTGAACTCCATCTGCCACTTCTCAGCCCAGTTTTGCATCCTATCAGTGTTCCACTGTAACCTCTGACAGCCCTCCACACTATCCACAACACCCCCAACCTTTGTGTCATGAAAGGAATGGAGGGATTATAGATCACCTGTAGGTAGATGGGCTTGGTTTAGCTTGGAATCGTTGCCAGCATGGGTACTGTGGGCCCCAGGGCCAGTTCCTGTACTGTCACAAGAAATCTGGAGCAATAGACAAAATGCTGGAACTCAGAAGAACTCTGCTGAGTTCCTGTGTCATACTGTTCTACGTTCTAAATACTGTACAGGATTTGAACAAATGGCATAGATGGTAGTGCCTGAGATGGTAAAAAAGTACCTCAGTATATGTGTTGCTTTGGATTTCCAGCATCTGCATATGTTCTCATTCTCAGCATATTAGTTTCCATTTTGGGAGAACCCTATCACTCAGAAATCCAGTAAGAAGATCAGGAGACCTGTTTTGTTAGCCATAAGGAATAATGGGACTGTGGAATGTCTGGTGCAGATAGCATAGCCGTACAAGCAGTTCCCCAGGCTGTGTACAGGGTTCTGTTCCTGAGAGTTGTTTGTAAGCTGAATTCGCAAAATGAACAAAAACAATGTGTGGGGGAGGTCCACAGAAACATCTGTGATGGGAGAGAGAGCAGGCTTGGGAAGAGCAGCTGCCAGTAGCCTCACTGACTCAGTGAGTGAGTCTGTTCAATGCTCCTTGCTCTGCTTTGCTTCACCCAGCCTCTGATGGTGTGGTCAGGCTGTCGGGGAAGTGAAGACCCCATTTCCACCTGACAGAAGATGCCTGCAGACTTGTAGCAGCTGGCAAATCCATCCCTGTCCATCCTATTGGCCTCCCAAATGTCAGTTCTTACATATGAAGTGTCCCTAAATCAGACTTTTTTTTGTAATAATTTGGAAGAAGTGTAGCTTGGGTGGTTGACGGTTGGATTGAGTTGTTCTGCAATCTTGCCAGTTTACTTGCAGATAATGTCACCATGCGAGGAGACATTGTCAGTGCGCTGTTGATTGTGGTGTGTCCTCTGAATGTTGGGCCTACATATGCTTTTCATTCCACTGATTGGCTGTGTGGCGAACTTTGTACGTTGTAACTTGGAATTTTGCCCACATCAGCTCATAAGTAGGATCGAGGTCTACATGCTTGTTAACAGAATTATTTGCGGAAAACCATGCTTCTAGCAATGCTCTGGCATGCCGCGTGTTCACTTGTGCCATGACATTTACGGATGGCCTGTCGAATTTGTGCCCTTCTCGATCTTCATGGGTTGAGACTAGGGAGAGTTGGTCAAGCCGCTTCACAGCCATTGATCCTTGTGTATAGTTTTGTCAACGGTGGGTCCTTGTGAATAGTTTTGTCAACGGTGATCAACCCGATGTAATGAAACAAGTACCACAGTTGATTCTTTTCTACCTTTATTAGTAGCAAGCTACGAGAGAGAACCCTGCTTCTGTACTCTCACAGAGTCAGCCACGGAGGTCTCTCTGCCAAAGCACAGAGATACAGAGTTTTTTTTACCATCTTTGTCACATATGCAGAACACAATTCTTTAGCTACCCCCCACAGTCACATGCCCAGCAACAGTGATAGTCCGAGACAAAGACCATTTGATCACCTCAAACAGAAATAAAGTTCAGACACCCAGAACAATGTGCGCGATTAGATGATTGAAAGCAAAATATAATTAGGTTACCACCTCCTGCAAGTGAGACAAGGATACCAGCGGCGTAACTTAACGGCTAATTTCTTACATGTCAGCAGGACAAAATTAACTCGTTACCATCTTAGTTTTCTCCCAGTTTGGCCAACATAATGTCTACTGCAGTCCCCACATTGGATTTTGAATTCCATATTAGTTGTGTTTAATACTTTGGTTTGTTCTTTTGGTCTGGAAATTACTCTTCTCAATGTTGCTGTTAACTTATGCATAACTGAAATTCTATGTTCTTGGAGCAGTCAGGACGTCATTTCCAAGATATTTTGAATATATGAGACCTTGTATTTTAGAAGAAGCTAGTTAAATGCATGAGTAAGAGAGGAATAGAATGATTGTATGAGATAAAAGTACAATGGGAAGAGGTACATATGGAGTGTAAAAATAAAAGCACCAACCTGTTCAGCTGAAAAGCTGGCAAAGTGATATAACCCCTTGTAGACCACTTGGACCTGGGCACAGGGAGTACTAAAGATTTGAAAATGTGATACTAAAATAGATGGAGTGTCAAATATTGAGGACTTCATCCAGTAAGATAGGTTAGCAACAGTCAGTTTAAGTGGCTAGACATGAGTAAGTGTTTTGGTTAATGGATATTGGTTGAAACTATGTATTTCGTGAAAATACACAACGAATGGGTGAACAGGGTTGTCTCTGAATTCAAGTTGTGATTTTATTGTGCAAATTCAGATAAAACTCCAAATAGACAAACAGTATTTTGCCCCTAGTGTCTTGATGAAAGCTCTCAGCCCAGAACGTCGACCGTGTACTCTTTTTCCATAGATGCTGCCTGGCCTGCTGAGTTCCTCCAGCATTTTTTGCTTGTTGCAAACAGTATTTTGTTTTATTTGTTATGCTTTCGAAAGCTATTTGCTCATCCATATCTGTGTTAAAAGGATAGTTACCAAACATTATTTTTTAAAAATTGCATGAAGTTTAGAGCTTATTTTAAATGTCGATGTGTCTAACATGCTTTGGTCAGGCTGTGATGAGACTACTGTGTGCATTCTGAGAACTCAGTCTAAATCTTGTGGCACTGACAAAAAAATATAACAAAAGAACAAAGTTCATTCAATCAGTAGGCACTTTTTTGTGTGCAGTAATTGTAATTTATTAAAACAGTGGTCTGGATTTGAAGCCGATTTCTTTGCACACTGTCCTATCATCATCTGTCCATTTCTGTGTAGTTTGTTACTCTGCACAGCCTTAAATTATGTGGCAGAAGTTTCTCTTCTACTGGTGAGAGGAGTTTCCATGGTGGTGAGAAGTTGGCTTCAGGCCCTGTCATGTTATCAAATATGACTGACAGTTGCTATAAAAATCTCAGTCAGCTTTCATTGCCTCAGCGTTGCACCAGGTAATTATTGATTGTGACTGGGTTGAGTGAAACAGGATTTTGATGACTTATTTATTTATATCAGCATTTTTACTTACTTTCTTGTTCTGGAGCTGCTAAAACAGGAATGGCTCTCCTCTGCTCTTCTCCCTTGTCCTCTACCCTGCTACTTCTTCCATTTCCTCGCCGGCAATCTGATGATCTGTTTATCTGTAACTCTCAAAAGTGGTGCAGCATGCAGGGTGAGGTTATACCACAAAGAAATCGATTCTTTCTCAGCCATTTTCGAGGTAATAATATTCCTGAGAGATGGTGCAGCACTTGGAGATCACAATAATTTATTGGTGGTGGTGGTGGTGGTCTGTTGTGACATGGAGCTAGACGGAGAACTAGCATGAATGCAAAAACAAAGCCACGACTGGACCCTGAAACCCCAGGATCAGGGTCATCATCTGAGATAGCATGCCCTAATCTGTGGGTTTAGCCTGGATAAGTTCTGTCCACTAAGGTGTGAATGAAAATGCACCTACCACTTCCTCTGGCCGCTCATTTCATATTCCCACCATCATCTGTGTGAACGAGTTGCCCCTCAGGCCTGCTTTGAATTTTTGTCTGTCACCGTAAGTCTGTGCCCTACCTGACACTGGGAAAAAGACTGCAACTATCCATTCGACCCATAGCTCTCATAATTACATAAACCTCTATATGGTGTTCCTGAGCCTCCTTACTACAGAGAAAACAGTCCCAGGTCTTCATTCTTCTCTGCACTTTCCCTACATTAATCACATCCTTCCTGTAGCATTGTGAGCAGGACTGCACACTGAGATTCAAGTGCAATGTTACTAACGATTGGTGACATAACAATTCTTGTAGTTAGTGCCAACCAAGCATAACTATAAATTGTCTTCACCATCCAATCTACCTACGTTACCACTTTCAGGGAACTGCCTTTCAGACATCTCCCTGTTAGACAAAACTGTCCATTCACTGTGTATGCCCTGCCCTGGTTCACCTACCATTCCTTTGCCCACTTTCAATTCCATCTATGGAATCCTCTGCCACAGGAAACAGTTGAGGCCGGTTCATTGGCTATATTTAAGAGGAAGTTAGATATGGCCCTTGTGGCTAAAGGGATCAGGGGGTATGGAGAGAAAGCAGGTACAGGGTTCTGAGTTGGATGAACAGCCATGATCATACTGAATGGCGGTGCAGGCTCGAAGGGCCGAATGGCCTACTCCTGCCCTATTTTCTATGTTTCTATGTTTCCCAGTTCAGTATAGATCTTGTTGTAACCTTAGGCAATCTTCACCTTTCATCCACAGATTTACTAGTCTTGCTAACTACATTTGGCAATGTAAGTATAGATACACTTAAAAATCTACTTCCATAGTTGGCAGAGCAAATTGGGATATCCTTGAAGGGAGATTTAATGGAAATCTTTATCTTGTTGCATAATACTTGGAAGCAACTGATTGGGACAACTGTTACCAGTGTTTCCGCAAATAGCAGACAGATGTGGATCTTTGTGATTTGGGATTTATCCACCAAATAATTCAAACAGGAAGGTCGGGCTGTGAGTTGTTGCGTAACAAACAAATTGAAATATTCCGAAGACCTTATTTTGGAAATTCTGATGTTAAATTTTAATTTACTTCCTGTGAAAATTTGTAAGTTTAGATCTGAAGAAGTGTTCAAACAATTATCCAGGAAATTGTTATTTCTTCAAATCTGGTGTAGTGCTTACTCTGCAGGTATCAAAAGTGGCAGAATCTTTCTTGCTGAAGTAGTTTCAGAAGATAGCCTGCAATTCTTCTCCCCACCTCCAAACCACTGCCCATCCCACTATCCCCACCCAGGTAATGGTAGCATGAGGTTTATTGATAGTAGGTGGTAATTAGAGCAAGAATGATCGCAGAGTTAGAGGATTGGTAAGCTTTTTAAAAACAGCAGAAGCAACTAAAAAAGTCATTAAGAAGGTAAAGATGGAATATAAAAGTAAGCTAGCCAATAATATTAAAGAGGATACCAAAAGATACATAAAGTGTAAAAGAAAGGTGAGAGTGGATATCAGACCACTGGAAAGTGGTGCTGGAGCGGTAGTAATGGGGGACAATGAAATGGCAGATGAACTGAATAAGTATTTTGCAATCAGTCTTCACTATGGAAGACACTAGAGGTATGGTGGAAGTTCCAGGTATCTGGTCATGAAGTGTGTGAAGTTACCATAACTAGAGAGAAGTTTCTTAGGAAACTGAAATGTCTGAAGGTAGATAAGTCACCTGGACCAGATGATGTACACCCCAGGGTTCTGAAAGATGTCGCTGAAGAGATTGTGGAGTCATTAGTAATGATTGTTCAAGAATCACTAGATTCTGGAAAAGTTCTGGACAACTGGAAAATTGCAAATATTACTTCACACTTCAAGAAGAGAGAGAGAGGCAGAAGTAAGGAAACTATAGGCCAGTTAGTCTGACATCAGTGGTTGTTAAGACATTGGAGTTAGTTCTTAAGGATGAGGTCTCAGGGTACTTGGAGGCACATGATAAAATAGGCTGTGGTCAGCATGGTTTCCTCAGGGGAAAATCTTGCCTGACAAACCTGTTGGAATTCTTTAGAGAAGTAACAATTAGGATAGGCAAAGTTGATGTTGTGTACTTGGATTTTCAAAAGACCTTTGACAAGGTGCCACACATGAGGCTACTTAACAAGCTACAAACCCCTCATTTTACAGGAAAGATTCTAGCTTGATAAAGCAGTGGTTGATTGGCAGGAGGCAAAGTGCTGGAATAAATGGAGCCTTTTCTGGCTGGCTGCCAATGGCTTGTGGTGTTCCACAGGGTCTGTGTTGGGACCAATTCTTTTTACGTTTTATGTCAAAGATTTGGATGATGGAATTGATGGCTGTTTTGCAAAGTTTGCAGACAGTATGAAGAAAGATGAAGGGGCAGGTAGTTTTGAGGAGGTAGAGAGACTACAAAAGGACTTAGATAATGAGAATGAGCAAAAAAATGGAAGATGGAATGCTGTGTCAGGAAGTGTATGGTCATGCACTTTGGTAGAAGAAATGAGAGGTTGGTTATTTTCTAAACAGAGAGAAAGTAAAATAAATGGAGGCGCAAAGGGATTTGGGAGTCCTTGTGCAGGATTCCCTGAAGGTTAATTTACAGTTAAATCTGTGGTGAGGTGGCAAATGTAATGTTAGCATTCATTTCAAGAGGACTAGAATATAAAAGTAAGGATGTAATGTTGAGGCTTCACTGAGCAGTTTTGGGCCCCATGTCTTAGAAAGGATATGCTGAAATGGGAGAGGGTTCAATGAAGGTTCACGAAATTGATTCCAGGATTGAATGGCTTGTCGAGTGAAGAGTGTTTAATGGCTCTGGGCCTGTATTTACGAGAATTCAGAAGAATGAGGGGTGACCTTGTTGAAACCTATCGAATGGTGAAAGACCTTGATAGAGTGGATGTGGAGAGGAGGTTTCCTATGGTGGGAGAATCTAAAACCAGAGGACACAGCCTCAGAATAGAGGGGTGTCCTTTTAGAATGGAGGTGAGGAGGAATTTCTTTAGTCAGAGAGAGATGAATCTGTAGAATTCTTTGCCACAGGCAGCTGGGGAGGCCAAGTGTTTATGTATATTTAAGGCAGGGGTTGATAGATGCTTTATTGATCAGAGCATGAAGGGATACAGGGAGAAGGCAGGAGATTGGGGCTGAGAGAAAAATTGGATTAGTCGTGATGAAATGGTGGAGCAGACTCAATGGGCCAAGTGGCCAAATTCTGCTCCTATACCTTATGGTCTAATTAGTGTGGCATAGAATTGACAACAGGTGAAATTGGGCTATAGGTCTGTTATCAGCAAAATGCAATACATTACCAACTCCTCGGACATCTTGTGTATTTCTAATTTTTATAATGCACCCCTCATTGTTGTTGACTGCTGATTTCTGCGGCATACATGGACTCGGGGCGTGGACTATATTTTGTGGCTGTATTTTACTGATATCTTACATGTGCTTGTTACCTTGTATGTGCTAAGTGTGCTTTGAGCTGTGTGTGACAGTTGGTACTGAGTTTTGCACCTTGCCCCCTGAGTAACGTTGTCTCGTTTGGCTGTAGTCACGGGTATTCATTTATGGCCGAATGACAATTAAACTTGAATTGAATTAATTGGCAGCTATGCTGTCAGCTGTCCAGACTGTAAGCTCTGGAATTTCCTCACCAATATCCTTTCATCGCCCTACCTCTTCTCCTTTACCCTTAACTGAGAATCTGCCCCTTCAACCAAGTTTTTGCCCTGATGCCCTGCAGTCGAACAGCACAATGTCACAACTAGTAGAACTACTGGCCCACTGCGCCAGGGACTGCAGGTTCAATCCTGACCTGGGATGTTGTCGCTGTGGAGTTTGGACCATGTGGGTTTCCGACAGGTGCTCTGGTTTGCTGCAGCATCCCAAAATCATGCCTGGTGGTGGGTTAACAGGCCACTGTATTGTGAATTGTGTAATGGGGTGGAAGAAGCTGGAGAGAGTTGACAAGAATGTAGTGCAAATTTTTTTTAAAAAAGGGATTAATGTATCATTAATATAAATGGTGTTTTGTGGTCAGTGTTGACCGAATGGCCTGTTTCTAGACCATTATTTTCTCTGACTCTGATGACTGCTTTCGTCAGGAATTGGCATGTGGAACTCTACCCCAGCGTGAGAGAGAACTTTTAGGATTTAGATGGAAATCCAGGTTTGCTTTGTTTTGCGAGATGGTATGTTTTTTCTCGAAGTTGCGTTAATGTGGAATGTGCTGTGTTGAGATTCGAGCAGCAGCAGCATAAGGCCTTTTGTCTGAATTGCAGTGAAATATCACAAACGCACTCTCTCTCCCCCTTTCTCGTCAATGAGACATTAGGGGAAAGTTTTGCACAGCTGCCTTAACTGGCACTTCTCCTCACGACAAGACAATCTTGATACAAGTGCTTGCTAGTCCATGTTGGTTGCTTCGCAATTAACGTTGACTTAGCCCTCGGGAAATTTGCCATGACATTTGAAAATACCACTGCCTAAATAGCTGGGAAGTTTGTGGGTATTTTGGCTTGCATGTGCTTGTTTCTCTTTTTTGAAAAAAAAAGCGTGCAGATCTGAATGTGGATCTTCAGGCTAATGGATATCTTGGCTGGGTTTGAACAAGATGGAACTATTAATGAACATCTGCCATATCAGCAACTGCAGAATGAGAAAAATTAAACTGTTGCATGATTAAGTCACATCCGGTCCTCTGTAAAATGCTTTATAAAAGCTCTGGGTACTACTATTCTAAAAATCCCAAACATAAAATCATTATATGTTTATGTTCTCGCTGTTTTCATTTTTTGTTTTATAATGGATCTGTCGTACACATAATCATGTATTCTCAGTACTTATGGAATCGAGCCTGTTTTCTTAACCTAGTAGTAGCCCATTCAACATGTCACATCTAACACTATTTTCCTTATCCCTTGATCCTTCCGTTATTTATTAATCTATTGATAGCAATTTTGAATGGTTAGTGAAGAATTTCAAACAGTCATCATCCTCTGAGTTCCAAATCATCCACCCCTTATTGTGAGCTTCACACTTGTTAGCTTAGAGGACCATTCTCCCCAGATCACTCTGTCAAGATGCCGACTGGCTGCTTCTGGGTTATAAATGCCTGACTTATGGTCATATCTACATATGAACCAGCTTCCATCATATTGTCAAGTTCAACAGTCTGATATATGTACATTCTCTCTTTCTCTCCCTCTCCCTCTTCCCCTTCTTCTCCCTCTCGCTCTCTCTCCCCTTGCCCCTCCCTTCTCCCCTTTCCCTTCCCCCTCCCTATCCCCTTCACCATCTCTCCCCCTTTCCACTCTCCCTCTTCCTTCCCCCTCTCCCCCTCCCTCCCTCTACTCCTCCCCCTCCCCTGTTTCCCTGTGCCATTTCTGCCATGTGCAGAAGTTCGCTGATGACACGGCCATAGTGGGGTGTGTCAGGAATGGACAGGAGGAGGAGTATAGGAAACTGATACAGGACTTTGTGAGATGGTGCAACTCAAACTACCTGCATCTCAATATCACCAAGACCAAGGAGATGGTGGTGGACTTTAGGAGATCTAGGCCTCATATGGAGCCAGTGATCATTAATGGAGAATGTGTGGAGCAGGTTAAGACCTACAAGTATCTGGGAGTACAGTTAGACGAGAAGCTAGACTGGACTGCCAACACAGATGCCTTGTGCAGGAAGGCACAGAGTCGACTGTACTTCCTAAGAAGGTTGGCGTCATTCAATGTCTGTAGTGAGATGCTGAAGATGTTCTATAGGTCAGTTGTGGAGAGCGCCCTCTTCTTTGTGGTGGCGTGTTGGGGAGGAAGCATTAAGAAGAGGGACGCCTCACGTCTTAATAAGCTGGTAAGGAAGGCGGGCTCTGTCGTGGGCAAAGTACTGGAGAGTTTAACATCGGTAGCTGAGCGAAGGGCGC
Organism: Hemitrygon akajei; assembly: GCF_048418815.1. Classification (NCBI taxonomy): domain Eukaryota; kingdom Metazoa; phylum Chordata; class Chondrichthyes; order Myliobatiformes; family Dasyatidae; genus Hemitrygon; species Hemitrygon akajei. Next base: position 159,012,385 of record NC_133133.1, read on the forward strand.
TGAGTAGGCTACGGTCAATTATGGATAACTCTGAACATCCTCTACATAGCACCATCCAGAGACAGAGAAGCAGTTTCAGCGACAGGTTACTATCGATGCAATGCTCCTCAGACAGGATGAAGAGGTCAATACTCCCCAATGCCATTAGGCTTTACAGTTCTACCGCCAGGACTTAAGAACTTTTTAAAAGCTATTATTAATGCTTTTTGAGATAGTGATTTAGATGCTTATCATATTTTTTTTACTGAGTTAAGTATTGTATGTAAGTAGTTTTGCTACAACAAGTGTATGGGACATTGGAAAAAAAGTTGAATTTCCCCATGGGGATGAATAAAGTATCTATCTATCTATCTATCTATCTATCTTCCTCTCCCTCTTCCCCTCTCCATTTTCCTCTCTCTCCACCCTCCCCCCTCTCACTCTCCACCCCGCCTCTCTCTCAACCCTCCCTTTTCCATTTTAAATAACTGGAGAGTATTTCACAATACTGGAGAGGTATGATTGCTATATCGAGTGATTTTTGTCTATTTTCTGACTTGAGAACAAAATCAGTTTATCCTAGTAACTGATTTATAAATTAGGGATAGCATGTTTTCCTGTCGCAGTGAATGAAGATTAGCCTACTCACATGCTCTCAGGGATCCTCTTGGAAGAACGTGTTGATCCAGCGGGTGATTGTAGTCTGGAACATATGCCAGAATGAGTTGGAGGCTGGTACTCTATCAGAACTTTTCAGAATCATTTGGACGAGTATTGAATTGCCAAGGCTTACAAGGCTACTTACCGAGTGCTGGTAAATGGGGTTGGTATGGATTGAAAGGCACGACGGGCTGAAAACCTGCTTCGGCTGTGTGACTATGACTCTCTTCCTGATGGACCCAGTGTCTCAGAAACCAGTTCTGTGAATAGTTGCTGCTTTCTCTGTGTTGTTTTTTTCCCCTTCCTTGGCATGTGGTCTCACCAAGGCCCCTGTGTAATCATAATGCAATATCTTTTGTAGTCAAATCCTCTTGCAATAAAAGGCAACAGATCATTTGCCTTTCAGCACTTGCATTTTATCTATCCGTGACTCGTGCAGCATGACACGCAGGCTTTTTGTTTTTTTCTCTATTTCTAGCCATTTAACCATTTTTGAGAGGGTGCCTATCACTACAAAGCATCCGCCTGTTTTGTGGTATAAAACATTATGGCACAGTACAGGCCCTTTGGCCTATGATGTTGTGTTGACTTTTTAAACTATTCTAAGAGCGATCTAACCCTTCCCTTCCACATTGCCCTATATTTTCCTATTATCCATATACCTATCTATGAGTCTCTTAAATGTCCCTGATGTATCTGTCTCCACCACTGTCCTTGGCAATGCATTGCACAAACTTACGACTGGTAACCCCCCCCCCCCCCCCCTCCCCGTACTAGTGCCAACATTTCTGTACTGGGAAAGCTGTCTGACTTAGTGCCTAATTAACTATTCTTGGCGCCAAGGGTTACTTTGGTTGTTTTCTGTGACCTCAAATTGAGAAATGGAAATAATGAAGGCCTGAAGTTCTGAAATCTCTTTAGCAGCTCCTCTAGCAATGACATGCACATGGACGTTAAAAAAAAACATAAACCAACTTAGTGGTTGAGTAGTCTGTTCCTGTTTGCTATCCAGGCTGTGTCCAGCTTTAGGGAGAAATGTAATCTTTTCCTTTATTTGACTGCATTATCTACATGGAAATAAAACCTTGTCCATTCTTCCTCTCTAATTTCAGATTATGCCTTTAATGCTTATTCAAATGAATAATTAATGTCAAAATCTGCCCTTGAAATCATTGAGAATATAAATTGCATATTTAAGTTGCTGATACTGTTGTAGTTGCAGACTCCAAGCAGCAGGTGGTGGTGTGGAGAGTTTCTGAAGCCATGCTTTTGTCGTGTGTATAGAGAATCTGTACTCTTCCAAGTGACCATGGGAAATACTAATTGTGATAAAATCTGCAGTAGATTTCACCACTATTGTATATTAATACAGAAAATCCTACAAAAGTTAGTGAATTCAGCTCAGTACATCACAAGTAAATCCCTCCCAACCATTGAGCACATCTACATGAAACTGTCATAGGAAAGCAGCATCCGTCATCGGAGATCTTCACCACCCAGGCCATACTTTCTTCTTGCTGCTGCCATCAGGTAGCAGGTACAAGAGCCTCAGGAGTCACACCACCAGGTTCAATAACAGTTACTACTGCTCAACCACCAGGCTCGTGAACAAAAGAGGATAAATACACTCATCTATTGAGACGTTCCCACAATCAATAATCTCACTTTAAAGACTCTTTATCTTGTTATTTCATGTTCTTGTCATTTATTGCTGTTTATTTGTATTTGCATTTGCACTGTTTTGTCTTCTGTACTTTGGTTGATCTTTCATTGATCCTGTTAGAGTTACTATTCTATAGATTTGCTGAGTATGCCTGCAGGAAAATGAATCTCGGGGTTGTACGTGGAGAAATATATGTATTCTGATACTAAAATTTACTTCAAACTTTTGAACTTTTTTTTATGTTGATGGGCAATTGAAAGTATTTTAGGATTCCTGTTAGCGAATTCTATAGTAGGAAATCATACTTCCTTTTAGATAGGGCAGCACGATACTGTTACAGTTAGCACAGCACTTCCTAGTGCCATTGACGTGGGTTCAATTCCGCCACTGCCTGTAAGGAGCTTGTACGTTCTCCCCGTGACCACATGCGTTTCCTTTGGATGCTCCCGTCTCTGCACACATTCCAAAGATGTGGGAGGAATACGAGTTGTTTGGTCACATGGGCATAGCTGGGCAGCTTGGGAATCCTTGGGCTCAAAGGGCCTGTTTCCTTAATGTGTCTCTAAACTTAAACAGATATTATTCCCGCTAACACTTCTGAAATCTATCAGTGGGACGTTTTCCTGTTCACGTGCGCAACCTTTCAAGTCAAGTCAAGTCAAGTCACTTTTATTGTCATTTCGACCATAACTGCTGGTACAGTACATAGTAAAAATGAGAGAATGTTTTCCAGGACCATGGTGTTACATGACACAGTACAAAAACTAGACTGAACTACATAAAAAGCAACACAGAGAAAAAAAACACAACAACTACACTAGACTACAGACCTACCCAGGACTGCATAAAGTGCACAAAACAGTGCAAGCATTACAATAAATAATAAACAGGACAATAGGGCAATAAGGTGTCAGTCCAGGCTCTGGGTATTGAGGAGTCTGATAGCTTGGGGGAAGAAACTGTTACATAGTCTGGTCGTGAGAGCCGGAATGTTTCGGAGTCTTTTCCCAGACGGCAGGAGGGCGAAGACTTTATATAAGGGGTGTGTGGGGTCCTTCATAATGCTGTTTGCTTTGCGGATGCAGTGTGTAGTGCAAATGTCCATGGTGGTGGGAAGAGAGACCCTGATGATATTCTCAGCTGACCTCACTATCTGCTTTCACACTCATCCACTGGTGCAGCTGGTGGAACTGATCCCTCACAACTCCAGTGACCTGGGGTTGGTCCTGACCTTATGTGCTGCCTAGGGGCCTCCAGTGATTGAGTAGGTGTTACAGTTCCCAAAAGACATTCAGGTTGGTGAATTATTTGGCCACCCTAAATCTCCCCCTTTGTAGTTAAAACTGGTAGAAGCTGGGGAGAATTGATGGGAATGCAGGAGAGACTAGGTTATTGTGAAAAATAGCAGGAGATCTGGATTGCACTGTGAGCTGGCATAGAGTAGATGGGTTGAATGCCACCTTCTATGATGTACAGAAATCTCAAAAGCAATGGGAAAAGAATGATTTGAAAAGGGACTTCAAAGCACCAATATTCTCAGTAGAAGAGTTAAAATTGGTGGTGGGTTATGTAAAATTCATGGCAACACACGCAAAATGCTGGAGGAACTCAGCAGGCCAGGCAGCGTCAATGGAAAAGATTAATCAGTCAACATTTTGGTCCAAGGACATTCATCAGGTCCTGAAGAAGGGTCTCGGTTTGAAGCATTGACTGTACTCTTTGATGCTGCCTGGCTGCTGAGCTCCTTCAGCATTTTGTGTGTGTGTTGCTCTTTGATTTCCAGCATCTGCAGATTTTGTTTGTAAAATTCAACGTTTTAGAGACAGAACTCTGCAGGTGGTTTGGTGTTTGAATTAATATTATTGTGCAATAATGAAGTCATGAATGGTAACTGAATGTCACATTATACTTATATTGTTGGAAGATTACCTAGAATTCAATGGTTTAAAAGTTCATTTAATATCAGGGAATGTATACTGTATACAACCTGAAATTCTTGCTCTCCACAGACATGTACGAAACAGAAGAAAAACCCCAAAGAATGAATGATAGTAAAATGTTAGAACCCCAAAGCCACCCACCTCACACGCAAACAGCGGCAAAGCATCAACTCTCCCCCTCTCCCCCACCTACCTCAGCAAAAGCACTGACCCCTCACCAACCACCATGCAAGCAATAGAATGGCCCCCGAAGAGACCATGATCTAAGACCGTAAAAAAATCACTGTTCATCCCAGCAGTTCGACATGCCACAGGCTGTTTTCGATGTCACCGTCTACGGTGCCACTTATTTCGACAGTAGCGTACACCGCTGTCATGATGTTCTGATCTCCCGCGACACTTCAGTCGTTGACACCAGCGAGGAGTTTTACCTGTTATTTGGATTGAGTCATTTTGCAAATACTCTGTGTACTTAAGAAGAGGACTAAGTCCATTCAGGCTGGCTGTAATTTTAAACTTTGTGCTGTTTCTGTGCTTAGTGACATTGACACCAGCACATGTGGTTCCCCAGGTTCTTGGAAGCAGCTACACCGAGAGTGGAACTCTTCTGCCGTGAGGCTTAGAGTGCAAATCGGAAATTAGATCCTACACTACCTACTCAAGCTGAAGAACTGCCCTCTTGAAATTCACTAGTCATGTGAAAATGCTGCTGGTGAGGTGAAATGCAAACAACAGTTTCAAGCTTTATCAAGTAGGAAAAGGAGTATAGTGCTATCAGCGTTATAACACAATCTGGAACACCCATGTTGTCAAATCACCAGCAGTGTTACAAGACATGAATAGCTTTATTCCTTTACTAAGCAGTAGCGAGAAGCAACATCGTAGTCTCTGTATAATTAGCATGTAGCGCACGCAGCGCTTCTCCAGTGCTTATTCCACATATACCAGTGTAGGCTGATACAGGGTGACATAATACATGTGAGCCACGGTAGCACTGTGGCTAGCGCGACACGATTACAGCTTGGGCCATCAGAGTTCAATTCTGGCGCTGTCTGTAAGGAGTTTGTACTCCCCGTGACCGTGTGGGTTTCCTCCCACAGTCCAACGATGTACCGGTTAATAGATTCATTAGTCATTGTAAACTGCCCTGTCATTAAGCTAATGTTAAGCAGGTAGGTTGCTGGGCAGTGTGGCTCTTTGGGCCAGAAAGGCCTGTTCCTCACCATATCCCTAAATAAATAAATGCTCAGTGTTATCATTGCCAGTAGTGGAGCATTAATGTGGACTTACAGCAACAGGTGACATCAAAGAATGCCTTCATCAAAGTTCAAAGTAAATTTTATAATCATAGTACATGTATGTCACCATATACAACATTGGTGTTTCCAATGTGATGCAGCCAGTCAATATACTCCCCACTACACATCTATAGACGTGTGTCAGAATTTTAGATGACAAGCCAGTTCTCCACAAACTCTTCGGTAGGACTGGAGAAACAAAGCTGAGGTGTAGATTTAAAAGGTGGGGTGAGCTCTTTTTTCTCCAGTCCTGCTGAAGGGCCTCTGCCCAAAACGTTGACTATATTTTTTTTCCATAGATGCTGCCTAGCCTGCTGAGTTCCTCATGCATTTTATGTGTGTGTGTTGCTTGGGCTGCAGATTTTCTCTTGTTTGTGATGGCATTGGAGCTGTGCTTAGCATGTAGTCATAAATGTAAAGTGAGCAGAGCAGGGTACAGTGCACACAGCCTCGTGGTGCACCAGTGCTGATGATGATTACGAAGGAGGTGTTGTTGCCAATCCGACCTGACTGGGGTCTGCAAGTGAGGAAATCGGGGATCTAATTGCACAAGGAGGTATTGAGGCCAAGATGGAACACCCTCAAAATAGGCTGCCCACAGAAATTTGTCTCCATCTTGCTCCTCAATGGCAAGCAAACCATTACGTTATTTAACAGGCCTATTGCAGAACCATTCTTAGTGAAGACCAATGGCTGTGTTATTGACGCAGTATTTTACTCAATCCATTGTGCTGCAGTGCTCTGTGTCACCTTTAAAAGACTTCCAGCAGGAGTGGAGCTGTTCCTTAGAACTAATGAGGAACTGTTCAACCAAAGGCAAAATCGCTCCAAATTTGAAGCAACTGAACCTGAGGATGATGATGATGTTTGTACACGCTCGGAAGATGAGCTCTAAGACTTTCAGCTTCACGGGACCACGATACTCTCCTAATGTGCTGCTGCGGCACTGACAGTCAACAATAAAGGTTCCTGGTTAATCCAAGCAGAACAGAGGTCAGGGGTGTATCTTTTGTGTGTATGTCCGAATTAGCCCGTACTAATGGCGTATTATCAGTAGAATTAATTGGTTCTCTCTTGACTCTTTTCAAGCAGTCTGTGAAACAACACCACCTATCAATTCAGTGACATTCCAGATGAATGGGTAGTAGCTCAGACAGTTGTGAAGCAACATATAGAGAATTCGGCCATCACTATGAAGTGAAGGTGACATACTCAAACTGTACCTACCCCTTTCACCCTGGGGTGTGTATGAAAGGTTACCTTGGTATAAGACACTGATCCATCTTGCAACAGCTCAAGTAGTACTCTGTATGCACAACAGGAAGAAATAGAGGATATGCCAACTTGAGTAAGAATGTAGTACAGTATTATATACTGTACAGCTGTTTGGAGTATGTGGTTTTATAGAATTGAAACTGTGCTCTTCCAGCTCTCGGGTCAGAGAAGTGAGGACACTGAATAACAGCCAGAAGACATGAGGTGTGGGAACACAAACAAGAGGAAGTCTGCAGATGCTGGAAATCCAAGCAACACACACAAAATGTTGGAGGAACTCAGCAGGCCAGGCAGCTTCTGTGGAAAAGAGTAAACAGTCGACATTTCAGGCCAAGATCCTTCATCAGGACTGAGAAAAAGGGATTAGAAGTCAGAGTAAGAAGGTAGGGTGAGGAGAGAAAGAAGAACAAGGTGGTAGGTGATAGGTGAAACCAGCAGAGGGGGAGGGTGAAGTGAAGAGCTGGGAAGTCAATTGGAGAAAGAGATATGGGGCTGGAGAAGGGGAATCTGATAGAAGAGGACAGAAAGCCAAGGAAGAAAGGGAAAGGGAGGAGCACCAGAGGGAGGTGATAGGTAGGTGAGGAGATAAAGATGTGAGAATGGGGAATAGTGAAGGAGAAGGAGGACAGTTACTGGAAGTTCAAGAAACCAATGTTCATGCCATCAGGTTGGAGGCTACCCAGACAGAATATAAGGTGTTCCTCCTCCAACCTGAGTGTGGTCTCATTGTGGCAGTGGATTGGGAAGTGAAATTAAAATGGGTGGACACTGGGCAATCCCGCTTTTCTGGCAGACAGAGTGTAGGTGCTCGGCGAAGCACTCTCCAAATCTACATCCGGTCTCACCGATATACAAGAGGCCACACCATGAGCACCGGATGCAGTAGATGACCTCAATAAACTCATAGGTGAAGTGTCGCCTCACCTGGAAGGGTTTTTTGGGGTCCTGAATGGCAATGAGGGAGGAGGTGTAGGGACAGATATGACACTTGTTCCACTTGCAACTTGAGGAGTAGGAGCTGACGTCTTATTATAGAGCCAAGAGCATATATATATACATCTCTCTCTCTCTCTCTCTCTCTCTCTCTCCCTCTCCCTCTCCCTCTCCCTCTCCCTCTCCCTCTCCCTCTCCCTCTCCCTCTCCCTCTCCCTCTCCCTCTCCCTCTCCCTCTCCCTCTCCCTCTCCCTCTCCCTTTCACCCCCCCTCCCCCTCCCACCCTATATATATTTGAGACTTCCAAATACAAACTGATAAGCAGGTACTGGTCAATCATCCAGGCATTGTAATACTGGACAAGGAACAGAAGAAAGCAATAGTAATAGATGTGGCAATCCTGATAGAAAGAATATGAGAAGCTGGAGAAATACCAGGGCTTGAAAGACCAGGTAGAAAGTATGTGGAAGGATAAAGCCTGTGTAATCCCGTTGGTGATAGGAACATTTGGAGCTGTGACACCTGGACTGAGAGAGTGCCTCCAATAAATCTCAGGAACAACATTTGAGATCTCGGTCCAGAAGAACGCACTACTAGGAACAGCAAGGAAACTGTGCTGAACCCTCAAGCTCCCAGGCCTCTGGTAGAGGACCCAAGATTGAGGGGAAACTGCACATACACACCATCCATAAGGGGTGTGAAAAATAAATAAATTCATAGATAAATATATAGGAGAAGATGGAAAATTAGGCAACGTAAAAGTAGCCTAAAAAGAAAAAATCCATTAAACTAAGATTCTTTATCAGAAATAGAATTTTGGAAAGATTCACCTGTATTGTCCTTTATATGAACAGTTGTATCTAACAGCATTTCTATATTAATTTAATTTATTTAATTTTATTTGTTATCTCCTCTCCTCTTCTTTTTGGTCTGGAGGAGATTAGATGTTAATGTCTCTATTTCTTAATCTATGTTTTCAGTTTATTTATAAGTGCCAAACAGTATTTATACTTTTGTTATTTATTCCGTGGCTGAGTTTGGTGGCAAATTAAAACTGTATCTTTATCAGATATGCTTGAGGAAGTGAATGATTCTCATTTGATGAAGATGGGGTCTGATTCCTATGTGACAGTTAGAAGTTTGTTTGGACTGTAAAATGTATGTAAATGAAGAAAGGAAACTAGAACTGTTCCAATTTCTATTTCTAGTTTTAAGTTACTTCATATAAAAATTGACATCATTGTTATTCAACATTGGCTACAGAAAGATAATCTAGTTCACAAATTAGTTTGAGAATTAAGTGACATGGAATTAGTAACCCAAAACATCTACGGTGAGTTGTTTTGCACAAACTATATACATTCCCAGCTCTGTCCATAGTAAAGAAACTCTAAGCACACTTTGAAAACTTAGAAAGGAGTTTCTGGAAGTTACTTATCTGTGCAGCTAATTAGACTGCCCACAGATGCTGATACATGGATCCTATGTTTCCAGTGTTTCTGTCTTCCTTTGATTTTCTGCTTTTTGTTTACATCCCCTCATTATTATGCGATAGAACATATGTGGCTTATTAGCATGGAGTGCTTTCAAAAGAAGATAAGGCGCAGGATCAAGAGCAAGTTGTAAGGCACTTCCGGACTGTTCTGCCTTTCAATACAATGGTGGCTGAACTTCCCCACCATGTTCACTTCTTGCTCTCTTATCAGTGGTGCAGCATGGAAAGAGACCTGTTGGTCCAGCTCCTCCAGGCTGACCATACTTACCATCAAGCTAGTCCCACTTGCTCATGTTTGCTCTCTAAATCCTTCTTATCCACTTACTTAACAAAATGTCTTTATTGTACCTGCCTCAGCCATTTACTCTGTCAGCTCATTCCATTTATGTGAAGAAGTTGCCCCCTCAGGTGCCTTTTAAATCTTTCACCTCTCACCTTTACCCTATGCCCTCTTAATATTTAATTTTCATTCTCTTGGGACATTGACTATGCATTCACCCTATCTATACCCTTACATTTTTAAATCCTCTGAAGGATGTTTTAACACCTCAGTCTCCTACGTTCCAAGTAACAAAGTCTTAAGTTTGCCTAACCTTACCCGATAACTCAGACCCTCGAGTCCTGCCAGCATCCTGGGAATTCTTCTCTGTACTCTTTCCTGTAACAGGGAGACCAAAGTTGTACACGGTATGTAAAGCTGTGTGCTTAGCCCCCTGCTCTACTTGCTTTATACTTATGACTGTGAGGCTACGCACAGCTCCAATGCCGTATTTAAGCTTGCTGACAACACCACTGTCATTGGCTGAATCAAGGATGGTGATGGATCCGCATATGAGAGGGAGACTGAAGACTGAGCAGTACCACAACAACTACCTCTCACTCATTGTCAGCAAGACCAAAGGAGATGATTATTGACTTCAGAAGGAGGAAACCTGAGGTCCCTGAGCCAGTCTGAATTGGGGGATCAGAGGTAGCAACATAGAAACATAGAAAACCTACAGCAACCTACAGACCTACACTGAGTGCATAAAGTGCACAAAAACAGTGCAGGCATTACAATAAATAATAAACAGGACAGTAGGGCAAGGTGTCAGTCCAGGCTTCAGGTATTGAGGAGTCTAATAGCTTGGGGGAAGAAACTGTTACATAGTCTGGTCGTGAGAGCCCGAATGCATTGGAGCCTTTTCTCAGACAGCAGGAGGGAGAAGAGTTTGTATGAGGGGTACATGGGGTCCTTCATAATGCTGTTTCCTTTGTGGATGCAGCGTGTAGTGTAAATGTCCGTGATGGCAGGAAGAGAGACCCCAATGATCTTCTCAGCTGACCTCACTATCCGCTGCAGGGTCTTAAAACCACGAGTCTCTTAAAAAACCCTATCGTATCCGATATGGTCTGTATGATAGGGTGGAGAAGATCAGCAAATTTAAATTCCTCGGTGTTATCATTTCAGAAGATCTGCCCTGGGTCCATCAAATAAGTGCTATTATGAAGAAAGCACAGCAGTGCCTCTAATTCCTTTAGAAGTTTGTGAAGATTCGGCATGTGGTCTAAGATTTTGACAGACTTATATAGATGTGTGGTAGAAAGTATATTGACTGGTTGGAGCACACCCTGGTATGGGAATGTCAATGCCCTTGTCGAGAAAAGCCTACAAAAAGTAGTGGATTCGGCCCAGTCCATCACAGATAAAGCCCTCACCTGCATTGAGCACATCTACAAGGAGCAGTGTCACAGGAAAGCAGCATCCATCATCAGGGTCCCCACTATCCAGGCCATGCTCTCTTCTCACTGCTGCCTTCAGCAAGGAGGTACAGGAGCCTCAGGACTCACACCACCAGTTTCAGGAGCAGTTATTACCCCTTCACCATCAGACTCGACTGAACTAGACTCAATATCAAGGGCTGTTAAGTTCTCAGTGTGAATTGTTTATTTATTTATTATTATTATTATTTCTTCTTGTACTTTTATTTCTTTCTCAGCTCAGTCTGGTAAAACCTGAGGTAGTGGTGTAGCCAAGCACACTCATGTGTTTAGGAACTTTCAGACTATTCTAGTGGTGCTTAATATTGTGGCTCTCTGCAGATTCAGATAAATATTGGTGTGTAGCCCTCATTGTTTAATACTATTGTGTCATGACTTGGGGATGATACCAGTTGCAGATATTACTATTGGGACAATGTATACCCTGTTCATGTTCCAAAGTCTTTCAATTTCCTCTTTTGGTTCAGCATTTTTCTAATGTTTTTCACTTACTGATTTCTGTGTGTTGTGTGTGTTTGGAATGACTATCTGTTAAGTTGTTTTTGCTTTCTTATCCTGTATTATTGTATCTGGATGGTTATTATGTAATAACAGATCAGTAATAATATAATTTGTGGGACTCTGACTCTAAAACAGGATTAGACTTATATTTATAGTAAGGCATGGTGTCTTTTATGAGATTTTATTTTAAAGCAAGATTTTGGTGAATAATGTTTGCCACTTGGTTGTGCCTGTGTAAGTGATCAGATTGTTTAATCTGCTGCTGGATCCTGAATGTGTTGGATTGTTTCTGGTGTTCCTTGGCATTTTCTATATTTATCATCTTGAATCCGTTGGTCTTTTATTATGTATTTTTGATAATATTTCTGTGTTAACCACCTGGCCCTGTATTGCCACAAGGAACGCTTCTGTTTCTGGGAAGAGGTCCCCACCTCTGAGTTAGGCGTTTGATGCTTCCTTGTTGACATCTATTCTGCTCAGATCATGAGAACGTCTTCCATGGAGGGTCATGGTCTTCCGTTGGTTGACTTTTTCTTTGGTGATTGCTTCTACAGTATGGTCATTCCAAACACACATAACACACAGAAATCAATGTGAAGAACACCAGAGATACACTGAATGAAAAGAGGAAATCGAAAGACTTTGGAACATGAACAGGGTATACATTGTCCCAATAGTAATATCTGCAACTGGTATCATCCCAAAGTCACTACACAATAGCATCAAACTACACAGCAATATTGATGTATATCTCCAGAAAGCCACATTGCTAAACACCAAGAGAATAGTCCAAAAGTTCTTAGCAATTGAGAAAAGCATAATCTTCATTTTTCTGGGTTGTGTTTTCATTTAACTTTAGTGGTGTGTACTTCTTATCAGAATTTCGTATGCTTGCATGGAGTGCTGTATCCTGTTTTTGTCAATGAAAATATATCCTTAGAAGTTTTATGTGACTATTGTGAATTTTTTAATGTCTGTTATTCCCCTTCCTCCGTCTGTCCCAGGTCGTGTTAATCTAAGCGCATTTGAGAATACATAGTGTTTTCTAAAATTTGTCATTTTAGTTCTTATTTTCTTTGTAATTTTTTCCAGGTCGGTTTCAGACCTTGATATGTGCCAAAAGAATAAGTTAATATGGGTATAGCAGAAGTGTTTATTGCCTTTCTTAACTTTTTACTATTGAGTTCTGTTTGACAGATTTTTTAAAGCCCTGAAGAAAATTCTGACGAAAGTTTTCCCTTTATCACAGTATGATGTATTTTCTTTTCTTGTTGATATCCCAAATACTTATATGTTTCATATTCATCCATTGGTTGTTTTGTACCCGGCTGCTACGCTTTATATTCTACTACCTCTATTGCACCTTTCTTTACATTTAATGTTCTGCACTTATCTAATCCAAAGTTCATGTTTATATCTTTTGAAAATATTATTATTATTGTTTTTTTTCTTCTCTTTCTTTTTGTTCTTGCACAGTTTGTTGTTTTGTTTTGCATATTGGTTGTTGTTTGTCCTGTTGGGTGCGATCTTTCATTGATTCTATTGTGTTTCCTTTATTTATTGTGAGTTTACATCATTTTGCCGATATTTAATACCGTCATCTGATAAACATTGGCTGTTGCTTTTATCTACACAAGCAGGGAGACATCCAGGTGACCCTGTGGGTGGGCAAAATGAATTTAGTGGGTGCAGCCCGAAGTGGCCCACTCAGGGTAAAACAACTGGCCTTCCTACACTTAAAGAGTTTTTCTTTGGAAACTGCCAAGGCAATCCCTTAAATAGTTCCCCACTGTGAACCAGCAACCGTGGTACTCATCATCATCCTGTAGGAATGGGATTCCAATCATAACATGGGATTCAGTGGGAAGTGGTGTAACTCTGTACTGAAAACTACGCTACAGATGCCTTTCCAGGAGTGAAACCCCACTGCGACGTGGGGTTTGCCTGCACAATATTGTATCACTTAAGTAAGGATATCCAGTAAATGTATCAAAAGCTGTTTAGAGACTGGTTATTTGACTAATCTCTAGAATGGTTAGGTTGTTTTATGAGGAAAGAATAAACGAGCAAGGCTCGTATCTTTTGGGAGTTTGGAAGGGTTGGAGGGAAGTTGGTTGAAACATATAAGATCTGAGGGTTCTTAACAGGGTGGAGAGGATGTTTGCTCTTGTGGTGGACTCTAGAATTAGAGATCACTGTTAGACTATAAGTCCTTGACCATTTAAAGCAGAAGCATGATTTTTTTTTTCTTTCATGGACCTTTGGAATGCCCTCCATTGCAGGGGGGCTGAAACAGGTTCTTCAAACATTTTTAAGGCAGAAGTAGTGAGATTCTTGATAAGTAAAGGTGGCTGTAGGTGGACTCTAATTTAGAGCTGAGTTGCAGTTAGTCCAGCCACGGTGATACAGAGTTGTTGCAGTCTCTGGTCTGAGTGGCCTCCTGATTCACTTACTCGTATGTAAGTGGTGAATGCTTGGTTTCAAATCTTTGATCTCCAATTGTAAATATCCTTCAACATCTAACCTTAAGCATTTCATAGGATTCACTTTTGTGCTCCAGAGAAAATGACCTACTGTAATCAATTTCAGCTCTTTTATCCCCAAAAATTTTACAAAACCTTGTTACTTCCCACTGTAAAGCAAGTGTATCTTTCCCTGGATTAGGAGACTGTAACTGTGCACTGAACTCCAAGCCCTGTAGAGTTGTAGACTGACCTTCTCACTCATACTGTAAAAGCCCTGCCTGCAGTAAAGGCTAACAGAATTTTCCTGTTATTCTTTTGCTCTACTAACACGTTCGCTTTAAAGCTTCCTAACAGGATGTGTCTTTTTAACAATGTGGATCAGGGAAATGTGACTGGCACTTATAAACATTCCAGTTTACCCATAAACAGATCCATGAACTTGTCGATATGCTGTGTTACTGGGGTTAGTTGTACTGACAGGCATCTTTCTGGTTTCTTAATGTTGTTGGCATAAATAATTCTAGAAGCTCTCATGTTAAAATTGTTTTATTAAATATTAATATTAATAAGAATTAGCCTGTAATCTCAGGCTGCAGGATCTTCAGTTTCAAAAATAGCTGAACATATCTTTAAGTGTGAGAATCGACTTACTTTCATTTTGTAAGTCCCGTGGAAAACTGGACTATTGACTGGGTGACGCACACAAAAATGGTGAAGGAACTCAGCAGGTCAGGTGGCATCTATGGAAATGAATAAACAGTTGACGTTTTGGGCTGAGAACCTTCTTCAGGGCTGAGAAGGAAGGGGGAAGACCCCAGGATAAAAAGGTGGGTGGAGGAGAACGAGACTAGCTGGCAGGTGATGGGTGAAGCCAGGTGGGTGGGAAAGGTCAAGGGCTGGAGAAGAAAGAATTTGATAGCAGAGGAGAGAGGACAATAGGAGAAAGGGAAGAAGGAGGAGACCCAGGGGAAGTAATAGGCAGGTGAGAAGGTGGGGAATGGAGGGGGCCATTCGATTGACACATTGGAACGGGGATTGGGGATTAAAATGTTTGGCCGCTGGGAAGTTCCACTTGTGGCAGATGGGTGAGTCAGCTGTTTAACAGCCATAGCATTGATATTAAACCTCGGTCGAGGGACACAGCTCTATCTGAAGACAAGCAAATATGCCAGTATTTCTCATTCTCTTGGTTGTCCCATAATACAAAGAAGGAAAATGTTTTAGATGACCTATAAAATTTACAACCATCTGAGACTTGGATAAGGTAGAACAATGGCACAACAAGTGTCAGTTTGATCCTGACCTGGAGGTGCAATCTGTGTAGAGTTCTCCTTATTATTCAATTGTCAATCTAGCTATCTATCTATTTATTAATTTATCTATTTATTTATTCATTTATCTATCTATTTATTTATTTATCCATCCGCCTCTTTAGCTATTAGAGATACAGTGCGGAATTGGGCCTTCCAGCCATGTGAACTGCACTGCTCAGCAACCCCTAGTAACCCTGGTTTAATATTGTTTTGGTGATGCCCAGCGACCACTTATCGGTGACCAAATACAAAACAAAGAAAGCTACTGAGCACCTGATTAATAACACTATTATTAATGAACAATAATAGAGGGGTGTGCAGAGGCGAGGCTAAGCGAGTGGAGGCAGGATGAGGGGTAACCCCGGTGTCTGTGCGATTTAAGTGCCAGACCCAACTGGAAAGGTCGGCTATGGGCTGAATTGTGGTGGTGGGGTCCAGGTCCCAGAGCTGTCCGAGAGCGAGGAACGACCCAAGATTTGGATGATTTAAGCGCTGGACTAGATTGTTAAGGTCAGGGTGTCGGGACCTGAGGCGAAGGATGGGCCAGTTCTGCTCACTGCTCTGCGACGTTTGCTCAGCTCTGCGCTGAACTGAGGCCGTGGCCTGCTCTGACTGCAGTGATGCCTGGCTTCGCATCTGTGGTCCCGCGACATTTACCAGGCTCTGCGATGAACTAAGGCTGTGGCTGCAGTGATGCCTGGCTTCCGGTCCTTCGTTCAGTTCGTGGACTTTTCTGAGAGTTATTTGCTTGCTTTTATTGTTTGCACAGCTTTTTTTCTCTCTGCACACTGGGTGTTTGACAGTCTTTTTTAATGGGTTCTTTTGGGGTTTCTTTGTTCTGTGGCTGCCTGTAAGGAGACGAATCTCAAGGCTGTGTAATGTATACATACTTTGATAAGAAATGTACTTTGAACCCTGACCTAATTACGGAATGGTTTACAATGACCAATTAACCTACTCGGTATGTCTTTAGAAGATGAGAGTTAATGGGAGGATACAAAGAAAACCCATGCATTCCACAGGAAGGACCATCACAACTACGGATTTGGCAGTGCAGTAGATACGGCAATTGCGCTTGTGAATATGCACGTGTCAGCTAATTATTATTTCATTGTGATAGTATTTAACTCCATGTTTGTTGTTGTAGTGCGTGTCAAGACTTGGACAGAGCATAGCATCACTTCGCTGCCTGTTTGCATTCAGCCTTGCCTGAGAAATTAGACTGTTAAGTAAACTGACTCTGAAAACTAGTGGTATTTGTTTCATATTTAGTTGTTATTTTCAGCCACACTGTAGGCTTCGGTTCCGATTTGAGAGTTCTAGTTAATGGCCCTGTGTGGGCTAGTATTTATTGTTTTCTTTTCCCTTTAACACTGTTCACATTAAACTCTGTGAACTATTGACCTGCTTCAGTGTCTCTCGCTCCGCACTTGGGCAATATCTGAACCTGGTGACAAGGACGTTCAGAGACTCCTTATGGAGGATGCTGGGATTGAACTCCGAACCCCGATGCTCTGAGCTATATTAGCATTGCGCTAATTGTTATGCTACCATGGCATTGCCCTATGACCTGGGTTTATCCCTGGATACTCTGGTTTCCTCACATATCCCAGAGGTGTACTGTTTGGTGGGTCAGTTAGTTCCTGTAAATGTCCCCAGTGTCGGTGGATGGCAGGGGAATCAGGGTAGAACTGAAGGGCATGAGAAGGAAAATCAGTTACAGGGAAATTACAGGGAAATTTAGATGGTGAGATTGGTCTGGGAGCTAGTATAGAGTCAATGGGCCAAATGGCCTCATTCCCCCATCAATAAAAAATATGAATTAATGATTGATATTTGGTATGTCACCAAAAGCACTTGCAAATCTCTACCATGTACCATTGAGAGCATTCTAACTGGCTGCATCACCATCTGGTATGGGGTGTCTACTGCACAGGATCAAAGTAAACTGCAGAGAGTTGTAAACTTTGTCACCTCCATCACAGGCACTAGTATCTATAGTATCCAGGACATCTTCAAGGAGCAATGGCTCTAAAAGGTGGCATCCATCAATAAGGTTATCACCCAGATCATGCCTTGTTCTCATTGCCACCAGTACTTTTCCTATTATTATGCATTGCACTGTAATGCTGCCACAAAATCAACAAATTTCACAACATATGCCGGTGATATCGAGCCTGATTCTGATTAAGATATGCTCAGTAACTCAACTTTTCTAATCCTAACTTGCCTTAGTTTCTCATTTTCCCCTTCCTCAGGCAAATCAGTATTTTACAACTGTTCTAACTTGCGGGCCAACTAGTTTGCCAGAGGAAGTAAACCTGAGAAGTCATAAAGTAGGTGTGGAGTCCAATGTCGGTTTATTCTGTTTGCAAGGGTGAGCTTGGAAAATGGATAGGTGAAGACCAAGGGGTAACGATGCAGGCCTGTATGTGGAATATCTTTAAGCAGTTGGTGGTAAATCTGCAGAATTCATTACCTCAGACAGCTGTGGAGGCCAAGTCACTGGGTAAAATTGCAATCAACAGGATGAGTTACAACATAAAGGGCGGACAAAGTCAAAAAGGGTGAGTACAGGACTGAGGGTGTTGTATTGGAACGTGCGCAATATACGGAATAAGGTAGATGAACTTGCGGCAGCGCAGTTGCGGTTTGGCAGGTATGATGTTGTAGGCGGCGCACAATCGTGGCTGAAAGAAGATTATAGCTGGGAGCTGAATGCCCAGGATGCACGTGGTATCGCAAGGACAGGCAGGAAGGCAGAGGGTTAGCGTGGCTCTGTTGGTAAAAAAATGAAATCAAATCCACCGAAAGAAGAGACATAGGGTCAGAAGGTATTGAATCATTGCGGGTAGAGCTTGGAACTGCAAGGGTAAAAAGACCGTGATGGGAGTTGTATATAGACCCCCAGACTGTAGTAAGGATGTGGTCTACGAATTACAACAGGAGATAGAAATGCATGCCAAAAGGGCAATGTTACAATAGTCATGGGGAGTTTCAATATGCAGGTAGATTGTGAAAATCAGGATTCCAGAAGGGGGAATTCTAGTCAAAAACAAGAGAAAATCTGCAGATACTGGAAATCCAAGCAAAATGCTGGAAGAACTCTGCAGGCCAGGCAGCATCTGTGGAAAAGAGTACAGATGACTTTTCGGTCCGAAACCCTTCAGCAGGACGGCCTACAAAATGGCTTTTTAGAGCAGCTCATGGTTGAGTCCACCAGGCGATCAGCTATTCTAGTTCGGGTACTGTGCAATGAACCAGAATTGATTAGAGAATTTAAGGTAAAGGAACCCTTAGGATCAAGTGATCATAATATGTTCGTATTTATCCTGAAATTTGAGCAGGAGAGCTAATGTCAGATGTATCAGTATTACAGTGTAGTAAAGGGAATTACAGAGGCATAAGTTGGCCAGAATTGATTGGAAAAGAATACTGGTAGGGATGATGGCAGAGAAGCAATGGCTGGAACTTCTGGAAGCAATTCGGATCACAGGATATATATATCCCAAAGAGGAAAATGCGTTCTAAAGGAAAGATGACCATGGCTAACAAGAGAAGTCAAAGTCAACGTAAAGTCCAAAGAGAGGGCATATAATAGAGCAAAAATTAGTACGAAGTAAGAGGATTGGTGTGGTAAACTATGTATACCTGTCTGGACATGCCCCTCTGCTGACTGCTCCTGTGGCTCCTCCCACAGACCCCTGTATAAAGGCGATTGGGGCACTGCTCCTCCCTCAGTCTTCGAGATGTCGTGCTCCCTTTTTGCTGTTAATAAAAGCCTATCGTTCTCTTCCAGTCTCCGAGAGTTATTGATGGTGCATCAATTGGGAAGCTTTTAAAAACCAAAAGAAAGCAACTAACAAAGTAATTAAGAAGGTAAAGGTAGAATATAAAAGTAAACTAGCCAATATTGTTAAAGAGGGTACCAAAAGTTTCTTCAGATACATAAAGTGTAAAAGAGAGGCGAGAGTGGGTATCGAATTGCTGGAAAATAATGCTGGAGAGATAGTAAAAGGGAGCAATGAAATGGTGGACAAATGGAATAAGTATTTTGCATCAGTCTTCACTGTGGAAGACACTAGCAGTATGGTTGAAGTTCCAGGTGTCAGGGGTCATGAAATGTGTGAAGTTACCATAACTAGAGAGAAGGTTCTTGTGAAACTGAAAGGTCTGAAGGTAATTAAGTCACTTGGAGCAGATGATGTACAGCCCAGTCTTCTGAAAGACGTGGCTGAAGAGATTGTGGAGGCATTAGTAATGATCTTTCAAGATTCACTAGATTCTGGAATGGTTCTGGAAGACTGGAAAAATGCATATGTCAGTCCACTTTTCAAGAAGGAGTGAGGCAGAAGAAAGGAAACTATAGGCCATTAATCTGTCAGTGGGAAGATGTTGGAGTCAATAATTAAGGTTGAGGTTTCAGGATACCTGGAGGCAGATGATGAAATAGGCTGTATTCAGCAAGGTTTCCTCGAGTGAAAATCTGTTGGAATTCTTTGACTGAAGGCCTTTGACAGGGTGCCATACATGAGGCTGCTTAACAAGCTATGAGCCCATAGTATTACAGGAAAGACTCTAGCATGGATAAAGCAGTGGCTTATTGGCAGGAGGCAAAGAGCTGGAATAAAGGGAGCCTTTTCTGGTTGGCTTGCTGCCAGTGATTAGTTGTGTTCAACAGGGATCTGTGTTGGAACCTATTCTTTTTACGTTATATATCAGTGATTTGGATGATAGAATTGATGGCTTTATTGCAAAGTTTGCAGGCGATACGAAGATAGGTGGAGGGGCAGCTAGTTTTGAGGAAATAGAGAGGCTACAGAAGATCTGAGGCAGATTAGCAGAATGGGCAAAAAATGGCAGATGGAATACAGTGTCAGGAACTGTATTGTCATGCACTTTGGTAGAAGAAATGAAAGGGTTGACTGTTTTCTAAATGGAGTGAAAGTCCAAAAAATGGAGGCACAAAGGGGCTTGAGAGTCCTTGTGCAGGATTCCCTGAAAGTTAATGAGTCTGTGGTGAGATGGCAAATGCAGGGTTACCATTCATTTCAAGGGGACTAGAATACTTATTTATTGAGATATAGTCCTTCAAGGCACACCGTCCAATAACCTCCAATCTAATCCTAGCGTAATCACATGACAATTTACAATGACCAATTAACGTACCAGCTGTACGTCTTTGGACTGTGGGAGGAATCCTGAGCACCCGGAGGAAACCCACGCAGGTGCGGAGAGAACGTACAAGCTCCTTACAGGCAGCTGTGGGAATAAAAGGAAGCATGTAATGTTGAGACTTCATAAATCATTGGTGAGGCCTTACAGAGTATTGTGAGCAGTTTTGGGCCCCCTATCTCAGAAAGGATGCGGTGAAACTGGAGAAGGTTCAAAGGAGTTTCACAAAATGATTCTAGGATTGAATGGCTTGTCATATGAAGAACGTTTGATGGCTCTGGGCCTGTATTCATTAGAATTTAGAAGAGTGTGAGGTGACCTAACTGAAACCTACCAAATGGCGAAAGGCAAATGAGAAAATCTGCAGATGCTGGAAATCCGAGCAACACACACAAAATGCTGGAGGAACTCAGCAGGCCAGGCAGCATCTATGGAAAAGGGTGCTGTCAACTGTTTGGGCCGAAATCCTTCAGCAGGACTGGAGAAAAAAAAGATGCAAAGCCTTCATAGAGTGGATATGGGGAGGATGTTTCTTATGGTGGGAGAATCTAAGAATGTGGGAACAACCTCAGAATAGTGGGACGTCCTTTTAGAATGAAGATATAGAAGGAATTTCTTTAGCCAGAGAGTGGTGAACCTGTGGAATTCTTCGCCACAGGCAGCTGTGGAGGCCAGGTGTTCATGTATATTTAAGGCAGAAGTTGATAGATGCTTGATTGGTCAGGTCATGAAGGGATAGCTGGAGAAAGCAGGAGATTGGGGCTGAGAGGAAAATTGGATCAGCTATGATGAAGTAACGGAACAGACTCAATGGGCCAAATGGCCTAATTCTGCTCCTATATCTTATGGCCTTCTGGTCTTGTGTTGAAAGCAAAAATTGATAGGCTTTTGATTAGTAAGGGTGGCAGGATGTTGAGGCTTTTAGAGGGTCCAGAAGAGTTTTAGAACATAGAATAGTACAGCACATTACAAGCCCTTCGGCCCACAATGTTGTGCTGACCTTCAAACCCTGCCTCACATATAAACCCCCACCTTAAATTCCTCCATATACTTGTCGAGTAGTCTCTTAAACTTCACTAGTGTGTCTGCCTCCACCACTGACTCAGGCAGTGCATTCCACGCACCAATCACTCTTTGAGTGAAAAACCTTCCTCTAATATCCCCCTTGAACTTCCCTCCCCTTAACTTAAAGCCATGTCCTCTTGTACTGAGCAGTGGTGCCCTGGGGAAGAGGTGCTGGCTGTCCACTCTGTCTACTCCTCTTACCAGGATGCTGCCGGATAAACCTGAGTTGTTTTCTGTGGAGCGTTGGAAGCTGAGGCGAGATCTGATAGAAGCTTACAAGATTATGAGAGGCATAGATAGTGTGGACAGAGAGTATCTGTTTCCCAGGTTTGAAGTGTGTAATACCAGAGGGCATGCATTGAAGCTGAGAGGGGGTAGATTCAATAAGGATATGAGGGGTAGTGTTTTACTCAGAGAGTCATGGATGCCTGGAATGCACGCCTGGTATGGTGGTAGAGGCAAATACAATCAAGGCTTTTAAGAGCCATTTAGATTGGCATATGAATGTGAGGAAGATGAAGGGATAAGGACATAGTGTAGGTAGGAGGGATGAGTGTTTGGGTGTTTTTGATTTTCTCTTTAGATAGTTTGACACAACATTGTGGGTCGAATGGCCTGTTCATGAGCTGTTCTCTATGTTCTATGTTCTGTGTTCTAACTTAGCCATGATGAAATAGCGGAGGATACTCAGTGGGCTGATTAACCTAATACTGATCTTGTAGTCTAACTGAGTCAAATTACGCAGTACTTGATTTGGTTTGTGACCTATGTGTATCTGGGTGAATTTTAGTTTAAGGGTTCTTTCTGGCCTCACAGCCCATTATCCAGCTGGCTTGTTTGGCGAGCCATGGAAGAATGTATATAGAAACCATTTGTTCCCAGACTTTTGCTGTGAAACAGGCTATGAGCTTAGAAATCAAAATGTGTCCATTGGTGAACATAGGTCCTATTCAGACATTTCATTTCAACTTATTACTTCTCACGTTCCTGCACCAGAAGTTTATTTTATGCAGTGCATTTCCACTGAAGCAAGAAGTATTCTCATGTATGGCATGAAGAGATCCTTAAAGTGGCATGCAGCTGGAAATAATGTCAGTCTTAATAGGTCATCAGCTTGTAGTCTGAGCGCTTGAAGGGGTGTTATTGTTCTTCCACGCTGTTGCAGGATAGATCAATTTGAGCAACAGCTGCTTTGATAAACAAGGCTGCCATTGACCACGCCGGAAAAGTCTCCGTGAAAGCCAGCTTCTTAATCAATCTTTAAATCAATGGCAAATTTACTGATGCAATGGTCGTCTCTGAGCCAAGAATCACATCTGTTCCAAAGCGTTTAGTACATGTGTTGCTAGGAACACCCTGCTTTTAAGAGTGTATGGTGGCGGTTACTTAGTGTATGAACTGGCACTTACTGTGCTGGAAATTATCCCATTTCTGGCACTTTTTAAAAAATATATTCACAGAATCTGGCTCAGGTGGGAATTGAACACCCCTACTTTTAAAAGTCAGATGTGTTAAACTTGCTTAATCCAGTTGCTGTCAAAGAAAATTGATTAGAAATACGCTAACCATTGCATTACATAATTTACAGATAATTTGCAGGGGGAATAACACACTAAAAAAGTCTTAACTTGCAAAAATGTGGATGAGCAGTAATATTAGCGATGCTAACATTCTTCTGTTGTGTTCAGTAAATATCTTCACAGCCATACTGCTGAAAGTGAACCAAGTCTTTTATCCAGGTAATATTTTGAAGGTGTTCGATCCTCTCTGCTAGGACATCGATGTGGAGCATATTAACAAAGAACAACTAACTAACACTTGCAGGTGATCCTACCTTTACCTAAGGATGTGAGACCAGTTATGATTGAAAATGAATTGTTATAGAGTCACAAAGAAATACAGCACAAAAATGGGC